>NW_026131890.1:0-32954 GCF_903995435.1 Acomys russatus | reverse complement strand
CCACCACGCCCTGCTACATTATTTTTTAAAGGTAAAAGAACTTTTGGTAGACCGTGCAGATCTCACCTCTTATTTGAATCACCGATGTAAACAGCGTTGCATAAACCTATTTAATGCACTTGACAAGAAAGTTGTCCAAACTGTCTCTAGCAAGAGGTAAAGCTGCAAACTGGCTCATGCCTCTGAAGGATGGAGGAGAATCTCGGCTTTGGGCTAAAGAGCGGCCAGGGGTATCATTTCTTCTTGCTTCTGAGGCCCTGCTTCTTGGGGTTTTGTACTCACGTGGCTCTCTCCATTTCACCAGAAATGGCTTCTGTGATCCCAACCTTCATATTTTGGAAACTCTCATCCAAAGAAAATCTCCAAGGAGCTCTCCTTGAGGGTGAAAGTGAGTGTCCACCACTTCACTAGTTCATCATAGATGGCCTTCAGCTTCTGACTGAACGTGGAATGGACTGCGGCTCGTTCCCACAGGGAAGGACAGACAGAGCCCAACAGTCAAAGAAACAGTGATGGAAGGAGCAACAGCATCAGCAGCAACCGTGGGGAGCCTCGGTGTCAGGTACACTTCGTGCCTGCCCAACCCCAATCCCTTTTTATACAGGACCCCAGATGGTTCCTCTGCACACTGAAGTTTCTCTCTGAGAAAGGGGACAGAAAGCTGGGAGAGAAGCAGCATGTGCCTGCTAAACAAATCTCCCTGTGATGGTGTTAAATTGATTTTGACAGCATTTTTTCATAGAGAAGACTACAAAACGATTCCAATAGTTATCATCTATCAGTTTAAATGTTTTTCAATGACAAATAAAAAAAAAAACCTCTCAATTCAATGGGCTTACAGAACAAGGGGAAATTATATCTTACGGTACAAAATATTACAAAGTAGGATAATTCCTGTCCTTGTTTACTCTTTTTAGACTCCCTTCCCTTTTGTTAACACAAAGTTTTGTTATGTATCAAGCTTGTTCAAGGCCAGCCTTAAACTCAAATCCTGTTGCCTCAGCCTCCTGAATGTTGGGACTACGTGCCCGTGACACCATGTCCAGATTACCTTGTCTTTAGAGATCCCCCAGTGGCCTTCTTTCATATTTCACTGGCCAGGACTGGCATCTACAGCTGCGTCTAGCCTGCTTCTATCAAGGCAAAGCGTTATCACCACTTTGGCCATTCAGAATGTACCTGTAGCCAAGAGGGGAAGAGACAGCAAGACTAAACCAGGTCCTCATCTTCAAGGAAGGAAGGGCATCGGCCCCCAGGGGGCAGCCACAGCTGTGTCTACAGTCCTTCTACAGCCTGTTACTATTTAGCCTTCCTATTTGTCTCATAATGGCCAAATTGTGTTGAATCTGGTGGCTTATGGCTTGACCTGAAAATAATTAATTTTCCCTGCTTGTACATTTGGTATTTTAACGTGAAGCTTAAAAACTGTTTTAGGAAGAAAAAGAAAAGAGACCGAGAACAGTAGAAATGGATTTTCATATTTGGGTTCTGATTGAATGTGACAAAAGGCCGAATAAATAAAGAAGGCACTTGACAGAATCCTCTAGACGAAAGGTCTTGTTTGGTTTGTGTTTGAGCAGTGGAGCCTCCTTTTCCCAGGCCTGCCGCTGAGGGCCAGGCTGCCTGTACCTTCCAACATCAATACGGGTTTTGGCACCGAGCTCTGATAGCCCTGGGGCACACATTTAAATTGTCATAGCCGGTCTCCCTCACAATGACATTCTTCAGCAAAGGAAGCAGAAGAGTGTGTGTCTGGTGAGGTGGGCCAAATACTAGCTTGCCACACAAGGAAGTCACGGGCTTTTTAACACCTAGACTTGTTTTCCTTCATTAACGCTAAATAATACCAAGTTCACTCTTGGTTTCCTTAGAACAAGGCCCAGCAGTGGGTGAATTAGGAGCCGCTTAATTATGCCTCGTGCTGTGTCAATCCCCTGAGGATGAGAGGGCTCGTTAGGGAAAGGTGGACCATTTGAACCCCCTCTGGCTGCAGCCTCTGAATGGCTGGGATCTCCTTGGGCTCTGCCTCTTAATAAGGCAGCTCTCCAGTGGCCCTTGGATGTCTGCCTTGTGGCCTGCCAGGCTGTTGTGGTCAAGGCAGTGGGTGGCTTTGCAATGGCTTTATTTGCTTGTTGAATGACCAGTTTCCTTATGATTTCCTTTGTTCTCATTTCATTAGCAATCTCCCTGTGCAGGGGCATTTGCACAAGTGTGGACATTGCAAGGAGGAACATTAGGGATTTCACAGAGTGTCAACCAGTCACTCCGGCACTTCACCCATTTCAGTAGGTTTTATTATTAAATCTTTGGGGGTTTGAGCACTCTTAGATTTTTACAAGACTCAGGTAATTTATAATTTAGTGTGGTACAGCTGCCAAGTCCTTTATGAGGCCCCTACAATGTAGCAGCCAAGTCAATGCTTTTAACTACTATGCAATGGGCAGACTATCTCTAGTCAGTGAGCAACTAAAGCCTAGAGAGACTGACTTTCTCATGGCCACATAGCTTGTAGGTGGTGGATTCGGAAGTTAAAACAAAACAAAACAAAACAAAACAAAAAAATTGGATTTAATATAAATCAAAGCTTTGTACTCTTTCCTGCTCAGGGTAACAAAAAACATAGCTCCGCCCTCTTCTTTAGCTTTACTCATGAAGGAAGATGGACAGCGCAACATGGGGAGAGTTCAAGTGCACTTTATTCTTCAGGTGGTTTTCTTGGTGGCAAACCAGGAAGCTCAGCTCTCACTTCTGTTCTCAGAGACACCAGCACGTTATCCTTGGGATAGGCTCCTAAATATCTGAAATAAGTGCCTTTATTTATGAGCTTGGGTCTGTAGGCCCAGACCCAAAGGCACCCAATAGTCTCTCTCTGTGTTTCTCTGTCTCTCTGCGTGCGCCTGCGCACGCGTGTGTGTTATGTGTCTGTAGGGGATGTTCATGCCTGCAAGACAGAGTTTACCAGGTTACTTTGCAGTTTTGGCTCATAGGTTTATAGAGGCTGAGAAGTCCTATAACCTGTCCTGCCACACTGGGGCTCAAGGAAACTGATGGTGTAGGTTCAAGGCCAGACAGTTGGTGGTGCAGCTTGCAGTCCAATTCTAAATCCCTGAGAATGAGGAGCATCAACAGCAGGAGATACACCAACTAAGGATGCTGACTCAGACTCAGGGAGGAACCTCTGAGATATTCATTCCATCAATTCCAGTGTTAAAGTTGTCAGTAACTTCCTCAGACATATTGTCCCCACATAATATTTAACCAGATATCTAGGCAGCCTATAGTCCAGTCAAGATAATACACAAAATTTACCATGACAAGTACCATTGACTGGATCGGGGGTAGTGTCAGGAATGGAAGAGGTCCCATTTCTTTCTCTTTTAAACATAACCCAAACATACCACTTTTATCTTGTAGCTCAAAATTTAAATGGTTGCTGTGTAACACTGGTAAGGGCACTAAATATTTCTGAGTATTGAAGATATTCACCATGCAGTGTTCCGAGAGGGTGAAACCAAAGGAGGCATGGGGTGGACTTCAGCAAGATGTTTATAAGTGACAAACGCCACCATATCATTTTCACAGTTGTTTGCCCCCATTGCAAATAGCAATGGCAGGCTGGTTTCTAATATAGTGAGGCTTTCCGTTATTGCGATACTGTATGTCCCAACTCTCAAGATAGGCTTGGGTTGCTCAGTCACTGTGCTTTAAGGAGTGGGCCTGGGATTCTGACCACAGGGAGCTGGGCATCGATGGATTTCTACTTTCCACAGCTGCCTCTCCAGCATCTCTGTTCCTTGGGCCAGTGCTCTCCTACTCCTGACCTAGTGCAGCCATCATTTCAAGAGACAAACATAAGACGATTCCCCTTCCGGGTAGGTGAGCCTAACTAGCATTTTCCCCAATGAGTATTTCTAAACTGGAGATTTGTATGGCTCATTCAGAAGCATTTTACCAGAAAAGGCAGCCTGAGGGAAAATGACTTAAAAGGACACATGAAAGATGGACTCGGCCTGTCTTTGTGGCAACAGAAATATTGCTGTTATTAATATCAGGCACTTAGAGAGCTCTGCCTTCCAAAGGAGCTCAAAGCATTGCTCATATATTATCGTATTGTTCCTTGCCATATGCATGCAACGTAAAGGACAGAAATGGGAAATCTTCAGGAAAAAGGCACTATTCACTGAAGTGTGTGTGGGTTGACAAGACCAAAGCGTCGCAGTCCGGTGTGGAGAGCTGACGAATCACTCTCCTAGAAGCACCTGACTTCCCGCTACATGGCGCTGAGGGGCAGGCATGTGAAAATTGCACTTCCAGAAAGACATCTGAATGCACAGCTGGGGGCGGGAGGGGAGGGTGGTGTGCTTCACATCTCTGGACCACGGATGACCCTCTCACTCATGCAGCCTCTATGAGAGGCTGATTTTCGGGTCTCTCCATTGCCATCTCAATGATCTCAGCATCTTGGCTGCTGACCTCATGTCTAAAAGGCATTGACGCCATGTAGGGTCAGGTAGCCTGCAGAGGATGCCTTGGTGAGGTTAGGCTCTCCTGTTGCTTGGCAGCGGAGGACTGTATGCAGTAGAGCACACATAAGAAGCTATCTTCAAGTTACGGTGTTTACTCATCCTTCTCACCTTTGGCTTTTGTCTAATACTCATGACTATTTCAAGTTCATGTCCATAATCACTCTAGCTGGTTACTTGATTAATGTGTGAAAGTAGCAGCAAATGGTGACTGGCCCACACATGCGTGAACACCATGAGCTCATGCTGGCTGGCTGCACATGGAGGCTCAATCCCATCTTTTTCATGTAGGAGGAACACATGTGTTCCTGCCCCGGCTTCCCTTCGTTGTTTGTACTGTAAGCTATAGGACGAAGTAGACCTTTTCCTCCTCAAGTTGATTTTGGTTCACTTCCTTGTCAAAGCAACCAGAGGAACATTAGAATAATCACCAACTTTACCATCACTTTCAAAGAGGCACCGAGAAAACAACAAACCACACACTCCTCTGAGTTGAGGTAGCACAAGGGAGGTAGCTCTGGGGATCAACAAACACATCAATTACGTTTCTTTCTGTCAGAACTGACCTTTGAGGGGATTGCCTCACTTGGAAAAGGTCAACATCTCCTGGTCCCTGGCACAAGCAAGTCCCGAGCATGGCAATAAAATATAGCCAGATTACCCATGGAAGTCCCCTGCCTCTCCCATCCAGCAGTGCTCTGAGGTTCTCAGATCTTTCAGAACACACTGATTCCACAGCTAGCTCTCATATGCAAGGTGGGTGCTGGAAAAATCAGCCTTTGCAAGGCAATGGTTGTGTAGCCTTTTTACTGGGACTTAGAATGTGTTTTTATAGCAAAGCTGCTCCTAAAGGATTTGAGTCCGAGGTTCGCGCACTTTGCCTCAGCTCTGATTAAGGAATGTTATGAAGGGTTGTGTTGGGTTGCAGTTACACAGTGAGTTCATCCAGGAACTTGCACTTTAAAATGTCTGCATTCAACTCTAAGAGGAACCTCAGACTCCGTGGGGACTCTTGAGTGCGATGTGTCCTCTGCTGTGATATTGTAAGAATCTGTGCCTCCTAGTCATACATGCGGAGACAAACTGATGGCGATGCTCTGAGCTTGGCCTCCTGCTTGTATGTTCTCTTCTAGGATCCCAAAAAGCCTTTGGCTGTTCCAGAGAGGTGTTTGTGTGTTCCAAATGGAGAGAGTGGTCTATGCTCAGACCAAAGGTTTTAGATCAAGCTGGGAACCAACTAGACATACCTTTCACACAGCTTAGATTTCACTGTCGGGGAGCGGGAGGGATTTTCAAGTCTTTACTTTGATTTCCTTCCTTCCTTCCCTCCCTCCTTCCCTCTTCTTTCTTTCTTCTTCTTCTTCTTCTTCTTTTTTTTTTTTTAGAGTTTTCAATTCTTGCCGTTTTAATATTTGTTTTTTGGTATGATGATACAACTCAGGGATAGTCTGCTTGCCTTGTATGTGCTGCCTTGGGGTTGACTCCCAGTACTTACAGGAAAAAAGAAAAGAAAGAAAGAAAGAAAGAAAGAAAGAAAGAAAGAAAGAAAGAAAGAAAGGAAAGGAAAGAAAAGAAGAAGGAAAGGAGGGAAGGAGGGAGGGGAGAAAGAAGGTTGGTTTTAAATTTAGTTTTGGGTTTTGTTGAAGTACTACTAGAAGGTCTCTTATTTTCTCAGGGAATAACTCTGCTGGTGCAGGCACAATGCTAAGATATTGTTCAAATGTGTGTTGCGCTGTCTTCACATTTATAAAGCTTGAACATCAAAAAATTCAGGAAAGGCTTCTTACTTCTGAGTCATAAGGTCTGATGGATGGGTCATATTTTCTCTAATTATGTGGAACGATTTTAGGGTACATTTATTTTAGGGAGAGGAACTAAATATATTCTTACCCAACTCAAAAACAATATGCAAATGCCAACATTGATGATATAAACTCTCCATTTACATCTGGTAGCTGGTGGGTGGACTGATACAGACTAACAGTCAGAGCAAGAGGGTCTGTCAGCACTAAGGGAGGCCAATTCGCAGCCTTCGTGTGAGCAGTTCAGCTATAGGGCTGGACCTGACCCAGGGTGGAGTCTATGTGGGCTTCTGTGCCTGAGGTTTCACAAGGGACTTGGTACCATTTTCAGCAGTGAGTTTCTTGTTAAGAAAAAAAAAAAGTCAGAGAGCACCTGCCTTGATCGTATATTAATTGTAATTGTGCTTTCTTCTGGTGACTGGCAGCAAAGAGGGCCTTGAGGACTTGAACTGTGCTGTGTTCTGGCAAGCTGAAGTTTTACTTGCATAATATCAAGGGAACCCAAATCTTGTTATCCAATTGGCTGTGTAATAGTCATGGAACAGAGAAACAGACACCAAACGAGATTTACCAAAACCCAAGTCACACAACTAAAGAACACGGAGAACAGTAAGGAAAAGAGAAATGTTTCAATAGTTTCTAAACAAAAGCTCAGAGAGATTAGAAAAAATATATTTAGAAGGTGATATTTCAATGTCGTACAAAGAGAAAAGAACAAATAAATGGTCTCTTCTGATTAAAACACAGTTGCCATGCCAGATATGCTAACTCATACCTGTGATCACCAGCATTGAGAAACAGAAAAAAAAACAAAAACAAAAACAAAAAAAACAATGCAGTTAAGGCCAGTTCAAGGCCAGCATGGCCTAACACTGTCAGACCCTGGTTTGGAAACCACAGAAGAAAAAATTTAAGCAATCAGTAAAAAGATTGATATGCGAGCTATTTCTCAAAAAAGAAAAGGAAAAAAGAAAGATAAAGAAATGCAAGAAAAAATAATATATGTAGAGAAAAGAAACATCTTGGAAATAACCATTAAATTAATAAGCTCTTTAGAATGAAGAAAATTGGTGAGGGGAGGGAGAAGTAGAAGAAAAGAAATTTCCCTAGTGCCCTAATTCTGGTATCCTCTAATGGAAAGGGCACACATGGGCTGACTCCAAGACTAAAGACCTCCTCCTCTGGGCATGATCTTGTGAGATCAGAGCACTGATTACCGGGGATTGAGCTTTGGGGACTGAGTTGCTCCAGCACTCAGCTTCTCAGCCCTGGAGAAACTGTTTTTATATGCCCGAGAAGGAAATGAATGAATGGACCATCAGTCTTCTCAAAAAGCAGCATGGGATGCCCAGGACAGTGAAGCAAGAAACTTCTAGATTCTGAGGGATAATGAAGTATGTGTTATTCAAGGGGGAGGTGAGAAACCTCTTAAGGTAGAAACACATAGGAAAACCACACATCTTTCCTAGTGACTTGCAAGTGTTAGATTATGAAACATGCAGGAATTTTCAAAAAGTCAGGTTACAGCTCATAATGATAGGCTTCTGCCATGATCCGCCCCGCCCCCTCCTGGAAGGCTGTCCAGGCGGCTTATCTCCTTGCAGCTGCTGACACAGAACACCCTCATGCTGCTGTCTTGGGGCCCATGGGCTCTCATTACACAGCTGTGTGCCTCCCCATCATCCAGAAAAGAACTTTTTATGGTACTTGCTTCTGGGTGTCGTAACGACGTCCGTCCCAAATTCAGTTCCTGAGCAGAGAGGGTTGATGCTGAATCTGGCTAAGGTGCCCACAGTGTAGATACAAGGGAGATGAAGAGAAGGTGGACTGAAGACATTTTGGGCTTGCAATGGGGGAAGTTGGGCTTTTGCTCAGAAAGACTTAACCTGCAGGAAGTCTCCATATACCAGAAAGAGAGTTTAGCCTCTGACTAGAAAAATATATACAAATGTCCCCACAAGATTATCTTAGACATACTTGGTGATATGCTAAAAGAAGAGATACCAGTCTAATGTGTACTAATTAGAAAAACAGATAAGCGAAGGAATATAGCGCTCTAACTCTGAAGCAAAATAGGAGGGGAATCTATGTACGATGAAAAGTGCCCTGTGGACATAGGCTTTCAGCTTTGTGTTAGGTACACTGCTACCACTGACTGGGGATCGGAAGTAACTCTTGCAAAGGAGTGGATGTAATGCCACCACCCTGTTCTAGATAAACAATAACCAGCATTGACATAACTAGAATAAGACAAATATATCCTGTCGTTATTTTCCAGAGTTTCCTATTTGTAAAAAGTTCATTACTTGTGGTAATGGCAGAATACAAGCGTTCTCAGCATTTACAATGCAGTGTGTAGGGACGAGAGACTCAATGGTTCAGGGCAGGAGACAGGTGGAGGACAAGTTCCCTTCACCTGACACGAAGGTCATCAACATCAGTGGGGACAAGAATAGTAAAGTATTTACAGTAGCAAAGAGAGATGCTCAAAAGGCATTTGACTTTTAAGTGTTGGCGTTGCCTGCTGTGAGAAGGGATAGGAATGTGTTTTATATCTGGAAGTTAACAGAAAAGCTTCTGAATTTGGCAAGATGTGGTGTTACAAGCCTATCTCTAGAGGTACGGGAATTACCAAACCAAGTCAACTGACAGACCATGCCTGGGATAGCTATGGGAAGTGAGGATGAAGAGAAGGGAAGACGCCTGGATTTCAGCATGTTCTGAGCCAATAGTGTGGTGTGTGTGTGTGTGTGTGTGTGTGTGTGTGGTGTGTGTGTGTGTGTGTCTGCTTACCCTTAGTCTGCGGTTTCTGCATCCAAAGATTCAACCAACTATGCATGGAAACTCTTTGGGGAAAAAAAAGCACTTATAGCGAGCCTATGTAGACTCTTCTTGTCGATAACCCCAAACAATACACTACAACAGTTATGTATATAATATTTGCCTTGTAATTTATGTCCTAAGCACACACATTTCTAAGGCCTGTAAGAGCATACAAGTCTATTATATTTAAATACTATGTACTTTAGAGTGAACTTGTGCATCTGTTGATCTTAGAATAGACAGAAGCCTTGGAGCCTGTAGATATCACAGAGGATTGAATAACTCCCTAAAGACAAAAGGACAGTGAGTATTCTCATAGAAAATGACCAAAATAATATTCTTTCCTTTGTTTCATAGAGGAAAAAAAACTAGATTTATGATCATTTGAAACGGATTACAGAATTATTTTTTAAAATAATTTATAATATCTTATTGATAATTTTGTTATGCTCATGGTTAAAGAACAATAATTTATCTTATTTTGTACTGAAAATTACTCCCAAAACAGATTAGTTTCGAACATTTGGATGTGAAAAATATATGGACACAGTATTTTAAAAAAATTACGTTTTCTAATCTCTTCTGTCAGGTTTAGAGTTGTCTTTTGTTATTTTAGTTTGTATTTTGTTGTCATCGCTGCCTGCATTTCAGTTTCAAAGGTATCAGCAAAGACCTGAGCAGAAGACTGTGTTTTCTAGCCAAGCACCTTACTTCAGGAAGCTGTTGAGCTCCACAATTAATTATTCTCTGTATATCAATGTGTTGCATAAAAGATGGATCAACCTTGACAAGACGGAACAGATATGATCATTATGGAGCCCTAACAATGGGGAACAACTTACTGAATTTGGGTCAGTTTGTCTGTCAAATGACACTGTTCCCCTTTACTGCTTCACACTTGAGGAATTTCCATTGTGCGCTTGACATGTTTCGTAACTGCTAGCAGGCAATCTAAAATCTTCATTTTTGGAAAATTGCATATTTATTTAAGAAGTGTGGGCGTGCACAGCTATCTTAGCTAACCTGAAGTTTTTAACACCGTGCAGGAAATAAAACAGCAGAACTCATCTAAAATATTTGGAGGATATCATGCCTAGGAAACGGCGTAGGTGGTCAAGTCTGCTAGAATAAGGGACTGTGAAAAATCTGACCCCAAGATCCAACATCCATGGACAAATTCAAGAAAATATGCCAAGACAGTGTCAGGATAGAAGCTTCAGCTGTGACAGGCAATGCAATGGGAGCCCAAGGGGACCTTCCTCCCAGTGCCTTTTCATGTCATCTGCAGTCTTCTGTAGACTGCCATCTGGTTGGCTACTCGTGTGATTTCTTTTACCCCGTGAAATATTGTTGTCACTAAGAAAGGCATAGCAGGTTTGGACATATTTGATTTCCATGGGATTTGGCCATCTTTCATTATATCTCCCTTACATTCAACGGTGTAAGAGTTAGGAAGGGCTCCAGGTTGCTTGGGTGGGAATTTTCTCTGCTAGGAACCACAAAAATAACCCAGTTCACACAAGCTTCCTATGAGGCTCACTTATGCTTTCTAGTGTTCAACTTTTACAATGTGTGCTGCTTAATATTAGGTTCCCAAGTCTTACTTTTTCTTGCAAACATTTGGGAAGAAGCACAAGACACAAAATTAGGCCTGGGTAGCCCCAGGTATCCTCAAAGCTAACTCACACACAGTTTTATTGAGAACAGAATTCACCTATTGTTCAGGAAGCAAAACGGCAGAACTCAATTTGAAATCTTTGGGTGGTACCCATGACTAGGAAGTTGAGTAGGTGGCAAAGTCAGCTGGAGTAAGGGACTGTGGAAAACCTGCCCGCAAAGCATTCACTCCCAGCCTTAGCTCAGGTCATGGCGACTCTCAGTGCTTTCCAAGATCCCTTAAACTGCTTCTGTCAGTCATTAACTACAATGAATGAGAAGACAAAACAGATGTGGGCAGATACAAAACAAACAAACAAACAAACAAAAAACCCTCATTGATTATTTGTATTAATGGAGTATAGACAGTGAAGGCCAACTTACTAGTCTGTGAAAGGGATTTCTGAATTGTAAATTAAAATATGACACAGAAATATTAAAGTTTGCTGGTCACTAGTGAGGATAGACCAAACCATGCTGTAAGCACACAGGATGGAAAGAATATGAGATAACAGGATGAAAGAAAGACAGGACTAGGAAGCCAAAGCAGAAACAAGACTACTCTTGGCTATGTCGTGTCTGCACATAACTTCCTGCCCACAGAGCACTGTGCCACGAAAGTGTGTGAGCCACATCATGGTTTGAGTTTTTCTTTATAAAAATTTTTATTTGTGGGTATGCATGTCTGTGTTGAGGGTGCACATAAGAACAGGTACCCCAGAGACCAGAAGAGGGCACTATACATCCTGGAGGTAGAGGTACAGGCAGTTTTGAGTTAGTTCTAGAGAGGAAATTCAAGTCCTCTGCAAGGGCAGCAAGTACACCTTACCCCTGAGCCATCTCTCCAGCCCCCATATGTATATGGTTTTAGATTGTCTACTAGCTAATATATAAAGCATAAAAGAAACTGATGGGATTAATTTTTTATTTAAATAATTTATTCAGATTACATCTCAATTTTGATCCCCTCACTTGTATCTTCCTGTTCCCCCTCCCTCCGTCTTTCACCCTATTCCCCTCCCCTAGGTCTGTGACAGAAGGGGACCTCTTCCCTCACTATATGATCACAGCCTATCATGTCTCATCCTGGTAGTCTGCACACCCTTCCTCTGAGTGTCACCAGGCCTCCCCACCAAAGGAAAGTGGTCAAATAAGGAGCACCAGAGTTCATGTCAGAGTCACTCCCCACTCTCCACACAACTGTGGAGAATGTGCTGTGCATTGGCTAGGTCTGAATAGAGGCTCTAGGCTTACTGCATGCATTGTCCTTAGTTGGTACAGCAGTTTAAGGAGACCCCCTAGGTCCAGATCTGCCAGCCTTGATGGTCTTTTTGTAGCTTTCTAGGACCCCCTGGATCCTTCTATTTCCCCATTCTCCCAGATCTCCTTTGTTTGTGGATCAGAATAATTAACATAATAAAATGGATATCTTACCAAAAGCAATTTACAGAGTCAATGTAATCCCTATCAAAATACCTACACAATTCTTTGAAGACATTGAAAGATCAACTCTCAACTTCATATGGAAAAACAAAAATGCCAGAATAGCTAAATCCTGTAAAATAAAAGATCCTCCAGAGGAATCTCCATACCTGATCTAAAACTGTACTATAGAGGAATAGTAATTAAAACAGCATGGTACTGGCATAGCAATAGGCTGGTTGATCAACGGAATCAAACTGAAGACCCAGAAATAAATCCACACACCTATGGACACTTGATTTTTGACAAATCAGCCAAATCTATTCAATGGAAAAAAGGATAGCATCTCCAACAAATGGTGCTCGTCTAACTGAATGTCTACATGTAGAAAAATGCAAACAGATCCTATTTATCACCATGCACAAAACTCAAGTCCAAGTGGATTAAAGACCTCAACATAGAACCAGACACATTAAATCTGTTAGAAGAAAAAGTGGGGAAGATCCTGGAACTTATTGGCACAGGAGACAACTTCCTGAACCGAGCACCAACAGCCCAGGCTCTAAGGTCAACAATTAATAAATGGGACCTCATGAGGCTGAGAAGCTTCTGTAAGGCAGAAGACACTGTCAACAGAACAAAGCAACAGCCTTCAGACTGGGAAAAGATCTTCACTAACCCTACATCTGACAAAGGACTAATATCCCACACATATAAAGAGCTCAAGAAATTAAACACCACCAAACCAAATAACCCAATTAAGAAATGGTGCTCAGAATTAAACAGAATTCTCAACATAGGTATATCAAATGACTGAGAAATACTTAAAGAAATGCCCAAAGTCCTTAATCATCAGAGAAATGCAAATGAAAACAGCTCTGAGATTCCATCTCACATCTATCAAAATGGCTAAGATAAAAAATTCCAGTGACAGCACATGCTGGAGAGGATGTGGAGAAAGGGGAATACTCCTTTATTGTTCGTGGGACTACAAATTGTACAACCACTGTGAAAATCAATCTGGCACTTTCTCAGAAAACTGGGAATAGGGCTACCTCAGACCCAGCTATTCCACTCTTTGGAATATTCCCCAAAGATGCTCCACCACACAACAAGGACATATGCTCAACCATGTTCAAAGCAGCCTATTTGTTTTTTTTGTTTTTTTTTAATTTTTATTTTTATTAATTTATTCTTGTTACATCTCAATGTTTATCCCATCCCTTGTATCCTCCCATTCCTCCCCCCCCCCCGCCCATTTTCCCATTATTCCCCTCCCCTATGACTGTTCCTGAGGGGGATTACGTCCCCCTATATATTCTCATAGGGTATCAAGTCTCTTCTTGGCTGCCTGCTGTCCTTCCTCTGAGTGCCACCAGGTCTCCCCCTCCAGGGGACATGGTCAAATGTGAGGCACCAGAGTACGTGAGAAAGTCGTATCACACTCTCCACTCAACTGTGGAGAATATTCTGACCATTGGCTAGATCTGGGAAGGGGTTTAAAGTTTACCTCCTGTATTGTCCTTGGCTGGTGCCTTAGTTTGAGCGGGACCCCTGGGCCCAAATCTGCCTATCATATTGTTCTACTTGTAGATTTCTAGGACCCTCTATATCCTTTTATTTTGCTGTTCTCCCATGCGTCTGTCATTTAGAGTCCCAATAGTCTGCCTTCCCCTCTGTCCCAGTTTCCTGGTAAGTGAAGGCTTTCGTGGGACATGCCCCTTGGGCTAGTATGCAGATATAAGTGAGTATATACCATTTGAGTCTTTCTGCTTCTTGGTTAACTCACTCATTATGATCATTTCTAGCTCAATCCATTTATCCACAAATTTCGGGAATTCCTTGTTTTTAATAGCTGAGTAGTATTCCATAGTGTATATGTACCACAGTTTCTTTATCCACTCTTCTACTGAGGGACACTTAGGCTGTTTCCATGTTCTGGCTATTATGAATAAGGCAAAGCAGCCTATTTGTAATAACCAGAATCTGGAAGCAACCTAGATATCCCTCAGTCGAAGAATGGATAAAGAAACTGTGGTGCATTTACAGTATGTAATACTACTTGGCTATTACAAACAAGGAAATCTTGAAATTTGCAGGCAAATGGATGGAACTAGAAATGATCATCCTGAGTGAGTTAACCCAGACCCAGAAAGATACACATGGTATATACTCACTTGTAATTGGACACTAGCCCAACAGGGATGTCCCCTGAAAGTCTTTACTTAGCAAGAGACTGGGATAGATGCTGGGACTTCCTATTGGGACTCCAGGTGAGAGTGGTATGGAAGAATGGGGAAATTAATTTTGATGTGGTATTTTATTTATCCAACATGTCTAAAATATTACAACATGTAACTAACATAGAAAGTTAATGAGACATTTTACACTATTTTTCAAAGAAAGCTTCACAAGTTACTGTGCTATACATGCAGCAACTCTCAGCTCAGACCATTTACATTTGAATTGTCCTATAATTACTAGGGCTGGTAAGCAACTACCATTACTGGAGAGTCTTATAACTTTCCTGCATTATATGGTTGGATGATTATAACAATGTGCCTCGAACTGAGGGACCTAAACTACCCTCACTGAGCTCTATAAACCAAGCTTTCTTCCTGGCTTGATGATAGCTGCCTTCTAGCTTTGTCTTCAGAGAGTAGAGACGGAGTGAAAGAGAAAGAGACACGGTAGGGGAGAACATAGGTCCTCTTTAGTCACCTCACTAATCTTCTCCTTCTGTTCCCATCTTCACGATGTCATCCAAACCTAACTGCTCTCCAGAGAGCTCATCTCTAAAGATCCAATGAAAGGACTTGTTTCTTCTGCACATGCGTGTTTTTAGACATTCATGTCTTCAGCCCTCGGTTGTTTTCTGAAGCTTATCTGTGCCAACCATGAGCTCAAGTTAATTTTCTTCCTCCAGGGTATCATGTCAGGCAGGCTGTGACTGATTCCTTAGAGGGCACAGCCCTGGAGACTTGCTTACCTTGTATGTAGGGTTGACTTGCAAGAGGGGAAGCGTTTGTGTCCCTCCAGAACACGGAACTGGAATGGAATTTCAAGGGGGCAGATTGCTTTGAGAACTTTAAACAATAAAGTGTCCTGTTCTGCAGATCTTTTTATGAAAAGAGCCAAGCAGCGGCTGGTGCCCACTTGGGCCAGGATTCAATAATTCAGTGAAAATTGCTATCAGATGATCTTTCAAGTGGTTTTGAACCAGGAGATTCTATAATTGAATTAATCTTGCAACATTCTTCCAACAACCAGTATTTTCTTTTGAATTCTCATTTAGCATTAGAAAATGCCTTAGTTGACATTTTATTTTCCTAGCAAATACATTTTTAACTGTAGCTACACATGCCTACAGAATGAAAACAAGGATTTGGAGGAGGGGTTCTCTTTAGCCCACTGACTGTAAATTTTACCCTCCACAGCACATTAGATTTGTTAGTAACACTACTTGACTATACCACAGTGAGTGACAGTAGCTCATTTTAAAAAATTTTTCATTAATGAAACGCTAGTCACATGAAGAAATCAGCACTATTTCCCAATAAAGATAACTCAGGAAGCCTAGCAAACGATGACTGAGCATGGTAACTGCTCCTGGCTTAGTAGATTTTTACTAGGCCCTGCGCTTCTGTCTGCTGTTAGCCATAGCCTCAGTGAAGGCCAGGCCTGTTTCCTGCACTCTCATTGCCTATGCAGAGAACACAGTTCAGCTCAGCCAGAAAGTAAAAGAAATAAAATATTAGCACTTTTTCAAAGTTGAAGAACGCATAGGCATAAAAGTACACCGTCGTACTTTACAGCAGTGAACATTTCTTACGTGCTTTGCTGAAGTACCAAAGTTAAAATCCTGTGGTGGTTTATATGAGAAATTCCTTCAGGGTCTCGGGCATTAGAACACTTGGTCCCCAGGTGGTGGTGCTGTTTGTGGATGTCTAGGTGGTACAGACTTGCTGGAGGAAGATCATCACCATCACTGGTCATCGTGCTTGTGTTAGAAGAGGTGAGCTCTCTGCTTCCTGCTGCAACTCTATACCTGCAGCTTGCTGTCCTGCCTCTCCGCCATGACAGCCCCTCTCATTCCTCTGGAACTCACGCCCACACAAACACCTGGCAACACGATGCTGCTCACTGCAGTGTCACTTCCTTCTCCTTCCCCAGCCTAGGTAACAGGTACTTCTGGTTCGCTCAGCTCTTCATAAGCTTTCTGTGCCCTATCAGCTACCAGAGAGGACACATTCAAAGACTGAGCTCAAAGGCCTTCGCTCTGTAATGTAAGCCATGGGAGAAGCTGTAGGGTGCTGAATGGTATCCTATTAGAAATAATTTTGCTCAGGTGAACGTGCAGCCCCTTTGCTGTTTTAATCTTACTAATTCAGTCTTTTCATTTGGTCATTTGTAAAATATTTCTGAGCACCCACGGGACAGAGAGTAAAAATCATTTCATGATAAGCAACGCCACATTGTTTTTAAACAGTACCCTTGCTGTAAGGTTGCAATTCACAGTGGACAGTGTATGGTGTCCTCTGGTGGGCATACTGGGGAGGGAGGGAGGGAGTGAAGGGTCACAGAGGAGGTGGGCGGTGGGCCAGGCTTTCAGGAATGCTGGGTACTTCTGGCAGTTGGCAGAGGGAGGGTGGGGGCTGCAACCCAGGCTGAGAGGATAAAGCAGAAAGCACACTTTATGTAGGGGCAACAGGTGGTAAAGTAACTGGGCTATGGTGAGATGGCTCTAAAGCCATGTGCAGGCAGTCTGTGAGACAAATAAAAGCTGGGTCTTTTTGCCCTGGGCATTTTCCTTAACCTTTACAATTAAAAACAAAAATCTGCCTAAAGATGAAGGCTATGGAGTTTTCTAGAATATGAGAAACAATTATATCACATTTTGGTAGTGGTGGCAGCCACTATGGCCTCCTCCTCCTTTTCCTCTTCCTCCTCCTTCTCTTCCTTCTCTCCTTTCTTGTCTGTTATAAAATATAAGAATGCTTTTTTTGTTGTTATGATTTTGCAAACAACAGTGCATAGATTGTCCAAACATTGACATACTGCGTGCTGCTCTGTACTAGTTTCCTATTCAGAAACAAGACATAGTTATGTCACAGTTACCCAGTGTTACTGAGCTGAGCTGTGTGTGCTGGGAGCCCCACTGGGCAGGATCTGCCGTGGAGAGCTCTGAGCAGTGCTGGGTAGAATGTCCAAATTCAAGTAACCACCTCAAAGCCCCATTGTAGTAAGGGTGCCCTTAGCATGAATACAGATGACCACACGCAGCTCTGTGGTCACAGAAAGGGGAGCTATACCACCATCTTGAAAGGGCTCTGTATTTGTCAGTAGCAGCACGGCTGTGGACTTATCTCCTGAATTGAACTTGTGGACCCCAGAGGTTGAAGGGAGGAAAATCCAAAGTGAAAACCTGAGCTCTGGATAGCTGTGACATCCCAAAGCTAACACAATGGACAATGGCTGATTAATTCCATTGGCTCTGGACTGCTAGTAATAGGATCCTCAGAGCCAGGACCGTGATGGTTCTCCTAAAGGTTGTTATAACCCGGGGAGCCACACTGTATCGTGCATCCAGACACAGCCTGGATCCTCACGACCCATAGTTTCTTGGCCTGACTTTTGATAAAGTGCCGTTTGCTTATACATAGGATTAGCTCTAATCTTTGCTGCTGACCTAAATGCCATGCTCTTCCAAGCCGCCAAAGAGCTTAGGCAGCAGGCTTCGAGCCTTGCAAACCCACCACCATAAACACTTTTCTGAGCTCACGTAAGCCATCCCAGCAACTCCAGCATGCATTTCAGAGAGGTGTACGGGATCTGTGAGCTGACTCTGGGCAAGGGTAAGCTTCTTAGGCTTTAACCAGTTTCTCCAAACTCTGTGTCGACCCTCCTCACTCACCTGTGACAACTCCTCATCTGTGAGCATAGCACCCGTTTCCTGTTCCCCTCAAGTCTGTCACCCAGCCAAGTGTGTCACTTTTGTGTCTGCTCATTCTGTCCTTTCCCACATCAGCCTCTTTTTATCTAAATCTTTACCTGTCTAGCTTCTGAGGCCCTGGCTCTTATTTGAAAACACACACACACACACACACACACACACACACACACACACACACACACACAAATATTCTCCCCATTTGTTTGCGTTTTAGCAGATATTTACAGGATGGTGATCTTAGGTCATCATCACATTCTACGAGGAACATGGTGTAAACATTCCGTCATCTAAGATCTTACAACTGCAGAGAGAAAGGAGTTCGGGAGACAAATATGCAAATATGGCACTGAGCAATGTACATCAAGTCACACCCAAGCCCTGTGTTTGAGAACCCTAAAAAAGCAAGGGGATACTGATGAGCCAAGTGACACCACAAGAATGGCTGCATTTGAATTTAATATAAGTGGCTCTTGATTTTCTATTGCTTTTCATACTTTGATCCTATTCAAGGCACTTAATTACACATAGTGGAGCAGTCATAAGCCATATGATCAGCTTTGTCAGCTGTGGCAAGTCTGATGTGGAAAGAGAGCCAGCACCTCCAGCACGGGTCCCAGCCTGACATCCTCTCACAGTCCTCAGCAGACAGCACATGCTTGGTCCATCCACAGACATCACAGATATGTCATCACAAGCAGGAATATGGAGGCTTTATAACTGCTCCAAGCAATCTGAAGGTTAAGCATGCCTGACTTCTGTCAAATAGGATGTTTCAGGCTGGGAAGATGGCTCAGTGGGTAAGAGTGCTTGCTGTGAAAACAGGAGGACCTGAGGTCAAATTTCAAGCATCATGTGAAAGCCGAGTATGGCAGCATATGTCCATAGCCCCAGTGATTGGGGTGGAGACAGGTGAATGCCCAAAGCTAACTGGCTGACCAATCTAGCTAAAACAGCAAGCTTCAGGTTCAGTGAGAGAGCCTGTCTCAAAAAAATGTGTATAGTGATCCAGCATTTCCCCCAGGGCTTTGCATGTTCACACACACACACACACACACACACACACACACACACACACACACAC
The DNA here is from genome assembly GCF_903995435.1 of Acomys russatus. Classification (NCBI taxonomy): domain Eukaryota; kingdom Metazoa; phylum Chordata; class Mammalia; order Rodentia; family Muridae; genus Acomys; species Acomys russatus. The sequence goes on along the minus strand of NW_026131890.1, from coordinate 13,694 downwards.
ACAATAAAACTGGATGCTTTGCACAGAATAATTGCAGTCATTGTGCTACATTTCAAGTATGCCTATTCTCTATAAAGCATCTCCCCACCATCTGCCTCTAGTCTCCAGAGATGCTCTGTGGAGCCGTATTGATGCTGAGATGTTGGAATCTATATTTAAATCCAAAGTAACTTGTGGCCTCAGATCAACCTCTTCCAGCACGTAGTTGTCTCATGGACCAGAAAGTGATGTCTTGACATGAAACAGAGGATCCCATTTTCTGCAAAGAGGTGAGCATTTTGCTTTTTATTTCTCCCATGTTCCTCATGTTCAAACACTTGTTCTGTGGCATGGTGAGCTGCTTTTGGCCTTGAGACACTCCAGGTCCTCCACTGAAGGTCTTCCCTGGTAGTTACTATGGCCAATCTTGCCTTTTGGAATCATGGAGCAGGATGGGACTAACCATCCATGAGCCATTGCTGCCTGTAAAAGCCTTCTAATGGGCTCTATGATTGTGACCCTTCCCTCAGAAAACCAGGACCTACAGCATCTCTGTATATCAGACACCAACCAGCACATTCCAGTTCTCTCATACCCAAGGGGACAGAAGCAAGGTCTGGCCACTCCAATGTCTCTGTGTCACATTACTGTCAAGGCTGAAGCTTTCACTGTCACACAATGGTGCCCTTTGGATAAGAAGATCCCTACTGTCTAAGGACTCGATTTTCTGGACTGCTGGCTTGTGTGTGAGTACATTTCCCAAGCATGGCACCCAATGGTTCTAGGAAATGCTGATACGACTGTAGCAATTTTCTCCAATTTGTTCCTGACAAAGAATTCTCTTCGAAATTGAGTTGGCTTCTTTTCTTTTGTTCAAAAATGCTGGTAAACACAATTAGCCTCATTAACCTCAGTTTCTATTTCATAACCGAAAATTAGCCTACAATCACTAGTTTGCTGGAAAGCACAGTTGTAATTAGTCTTTAACTGAGTGATACGAAAAAAATCTGCCTCTTTAAAAATTTTCTTTGACATCTCAGTGCATAGGAAAACAAGTCTGAATCTTTCTGTGTTAGCACTGGGGATGGAAGTAAAATAAATTGGAATTGAATCAAGGATCTCAAGCTAAGACATGAAAAGTGGTATTCGGGATGTGGAAACTGGACAGAAGAGGCATTTGCTGAGGAGGTGATGGTATGAAGGGAGATGCTATGAAGCCAGCCAGCCCTCAACATGTCTCCTGGCCAAAGCAAGCTACTGATGGCACTAACGAACATGCCATCTACAGGCAAAATCAAATTATCATTTGATGAGAGAGAGAGAGAGAGAGAGGGAGAGAGAGAGAGAGAGAGAGAGAGAGAGAGAGAGAGAGAGAGAGAGAGGAGATGGAGATTGGAGAAAATGATTTGCTCCCTTGGCACAGTTGAAAATGTCCTCTCAGCCCTTGAAATCCACATTGTTGGCTGCTTAAGTACTGATGCCATTTTTTGAGAGCGAGCAGCCTCCACATTTGATCTTTTCAGTCTACCGCTTGAACACAGGCCTACCCATTCTTCTGATGCACAAGCTGCGGTCAGGGCCAATCAAGAACTTGCCTGGCCATTGTCGATAAAGTACCCAAAGCAAGGATGAAGTTTCTTTTTGTTCAACAACTAATTTGAAATAGAAAGAAAGGAAAGAATTGAGATAGTTCAACTAGGTCTCTGGAAGAGTTAAATGCACATAGCTAGAGAAGTGAGGCCATAGCGGGCACCCATTGGACAAAATGCATAGGTCTGATATGGACTGCAGACCTAACCTCATCTGTTGTGGCTGCACGATAGACTGGATAGCTTAAAGACAGCAGACACTCATTTCTGATAGTCACGGGTTAAGAAGCCTGTGACGAGGTGGATTCTAAGGTGGGGTGCAGCCCAGTTCCTAGTTCATAAGCTGCCATCCTCTTGCCCAACTCTTACATGGTATGGTAAGGGGCTCTGTGAGCATCTCATTTATGGGACACTAATATCATTCATGAGGTCTGCTTCTCCATCACTTCATCACCCCCTAAAGGCCTCTTGACATCGTCCCACTGGGCCAGAAAGATGTCGGGGTGGGTTTAAGTAGAGCATAAGCATCAGTCGAGGACCTAGGTAGTTTGTGAGGGGCACAGTCCCCATGTTTGCCCTTCTGAGCTGTTCGATTTGTGGGCAGCAAAAGAAAGTAGACTGGTTTGCTGTGGTCAAGTTGGTACAAATTAGAGTCATTTTGGAAAAGGGAACCTTAATTGAGAAGATATTTCCATTAGGTTGTCTACAGGCAAGTCTCTGGGATATTTTTTTGATTAGTAATTGACAGAGGAGGCCCCGGTCACTGTGGTGTGGTACCATTCCCGGATGGTATTAAAAGCAAGCTGAGCAAGCCTTGAGGGAGCAAGTGAGTAAATAGCATCGCTCTATGATCTCTACAGGAGTTCCTGCCTTCAGGTTCCTGCTTGCGGTCCAGCCCTCCTTGACCTCTGGCTTCTTTCCATGAGAGATTGGGATTGAGACAATAATCTAAATAAACCCTTTCCTCCCTAAGCTGGTTTTGGTCACGGAATTTTTCACCCTAACCAGACAAGCAGCTTTGTATGTCTTTAGGCTGCATCTGGGGTAACCTCAGACAAGATTTGTGGAATAGTGTTCTCCTAAGCTCGGGAGATGACAGATGCATGTGCGGAAAACATCCCTTCTGCTATTGGCATCAGTTTAGGAGGCCCCAGACCTACCTAGCTCTGAAACTCACTGAGTAGATACTAAACAAGGCCAAAGCAAAGCACTGTTAAGTTCCTTGAGAGACATGAGCAGTCCTCCCCTTACCTCCTTCCTCCTTGTACTACATGGCAAAGTCCTCATTTCCAAGGTCGGTTCCTCTAGACCAGTGGTTCTCAATCTGTGGGTCACAAGCCCTTTGGGTGTCAGAACTACTTTTTCCCAGGATGTGAATATCAGCTATCCTGTATATCAAATATTTACATTATAATTCATAACTGTAGCAAAGTTACAGTTATGATATAGCAATGAAAATCGTTTTACGGTTGGGGGGTCCCCACAACAGGAAGAACTGTATTAAAAGGGTCCCAGCACTATTAGGAAGGTTGAGAACCACTGTGCTAGACTTAGGTGACTCCCCTCGGCATGCACTCGGGCCTGGCCACCATGGTGTGGTGTTTCTGTCTATGTAGACATTGACTGGAGGGCTGCAAAGGGAGTCGACATGCTCTGTCTCAGTGGCCAAATTGCAAATGGAGGTTCCCTCATGTCTCTCCCTGAACCTCTTATCAAGCCCTATAATAGTGGAATGAAGTAGTCACCGAGTCAGGAAATAATCCAGGGCAGTAAAGTGGTTTTCATTAGGGGCCTAAGGCATCAGATGCAAATAAAGTAACGAGCGGGGAGATTAGTATTATGGAGAGAGTGGTGTGCGACACTGGACGGTGCGGCAGTATTGGTAAAGCATCTTTCTTGTCCTCTCCAGCTTGCTTAGAGAAGAGACTCTATTTGTGCGCTAGCCAGTGGAAATGACTATATTGCTGGAAGTGGACGGCAACACAGGAAGTTTCTTCACAAGAGCATCTGCTCCAACCTGGTTTAGAGATGCTCAACAGTGTACTCTACACCAGCTGCTCTCTTCCCAAGCACGACAGAAGACAGCCTTTGCTTTCTGAAACATGGCGTTGGTGTGACTGTATTCACCCCTGAGCAGATTCTGCCTTCTCTAGTGTCCTAGACATATACGCCTGCCATCCCCCCATCTTAATCTCCATTTGTTTCAAGCTAATATCACATATCCTCCAGAAAGAGGAAAGACCCTGGGGGTGGTTATTTTGACAAGCTATTCCGGATAGGAACCTCTCTCTCTCTTTCCCTGACATTCATTTCTTGTTTCTTTTGGGTAATTAAACACAGAAAAGGTCACCTAGCATTCTGGCAATAACAGGAAGTGGGGAGGGGAGCAACAGCAAACAATACGAGGAAGGCAGCACTATTTTTATTTTTCTTCCCGTTCTCTAGGAAGGATTAGTTATTTATTGATTATTCATATGCCACCTACTTCCTCTAAGACTCTCAAGGCAGTGCAATTTGCAAGCACCCCAGAAACACCTGCATGCTACTAAGTTTAATTTCTTGGCAAAACACCATCGCCTGCCACACCGATGCGGAAACTTGATTTGAGTGCTCCTGTGTTTCAGTGAAATGGAAAATTTGTCTCAGCGATAGCATCTGTACTCACTTGTACCCATTCCATGTTCCACCATCCACTCCTGTTAGCTCCCGGGAAGCGTTTCCCGCTTTGCATGCTAAGAAGCCCAAGCTAAAACAGCAGGTCTATGTGATACCGCCCCCTTCCGTTTTCTGTACTTTCTCAGCTCAGCTCCACAAGGGGTGCAGACCGCTTCTTCCACATCCCAGCACTTCAAGGCCTGAGGCCGATAATGAACCTCATTCAATGGGGGCACCTTAGCTGGTTGATGACCCTGCCTAAGGGAGCTCAAAGCATGGCAGCAATTGCAAATCCGGGCCCCTTTTGTTAAACTGTGTCTTCGCCCTTGCCGAGAACATGGCTTAGGCGTTCTCGCTCTGTGGTGGTTGCCTTGCTATCTTTAGACCTAAAACGCTCTCTTTTTAAAGTGTTCCAGGTCTGCTCACTCTCATGGTTTGCTGAAAGACTGCTACTGTCAGAAGCGTGAGAATTGGTTGTTCTCAGACATAGGTACTTGGGCATCAACCAGGAACAGGACCTTAACTCCCCCCACCCCCACCCCGGCTGCTCTCCAGGGCAGCTGTGTGGCTCTGGTGGCTTCAGCCTATCCTTCACCCACCTATCAGCAGACATTTACATGCCACTCCTGGTTGAGTTCTCTCACATGCAAGGGGCTTACCTAGGCTGTCCTTCAGTGAGAAACCTGTATTTCCTCCACATGGTTTGTCATCTTCCATTAAGTCACTCAGGTTCGGTCTTAGGACAGTATCCATTTTGTGGGAGAAAAAAAGGACAAGGACAGCCCCTTCAGCTTCAGCTCAGGGTTGGCACATCAGTTCTTTGGCTCCATCCTTTGGTTTGAGCAAGACCACCACAATTTCAAAGCTTAAGGAAATGGGTTGTACCCCTTGTCGGCAAGACTCACAAAATCAATTCTCCCTGGGAAAAGATGGGAGGAAAGAGTGAGGTAAATGCGTTACAAAGCTTTGGATTACCTGCCTTGAAGGTTTCAACAGTGGTTTATTTCTGCTGTTTTTGAAAGCTATTTTAAAATGGGTTTATTTACACATTTATTTTATCTCCATTTATGACTCCTTCACAGTCGGGAGCTGCGAGCTGCGCCTCACGTATTGTATAGGCCTCAGGTTGCTCAGCACACCAGACATATCTCAAAATAGAAGCATCCTAACACCAAGGCAAGACAGAAAAGAGACACAGAAGAATTTTAGGTTGGGACTGACCTCAAGAGGTTATCTCTCCCGTCACTCAGGCTGGCATGGCCAGAAAGCCTATAACAACAGCCACCAGAACACACAGCCTCCTAATCTAGGCTCATTGCAGTTTCTAATGCTTCAACCTTTAAATTATAACTTCTCCTCAGAGATCTGCCACCTTCCTTTTGCTCCTTTGCTTTCCCTGTCTGCCTTCCCTCACCAGAGTGGCCAACTTCACACTTTGCAGGTAACAGAGATGACCCCACCTTTCCTGGTCCCTGAAGCCAAAGACACAGAACGAGATAGCTTCCACCTCACAATGACCTTCTTCTAGTCAAGGGGTTTCCAGGAGAATTACCACATAGTGTGGGGGCAATTTTGGCTCCCTGATGCATTCTTGTGTTCCTTTCTTCAATGCACCTAAGGCCTTCAGACACGTTGGCTTCGCTCCACTTGTCATGCCCTGTTCAATCTTTCTGACGGAGCTGTATTTTGGGACAGCAAAGACAATCCAGTGAAGGGCAGATTGCTCTCAGAGGGAGAAATGTGGAGACAGCTCTGCATAGATTGGCTGGTGCTGAAAGCTCTCCTCTCTGCAGAGTGGAGTTCAGTTTATACTTAGGTTTGTGATGAAACTCACTCCCACCATGACTTCCTGTCTCTGCTGGAGGCTTTGGTTTGCAGAACCTTTGTAGCAAAGGTTTTTATAATCAGGACACACCCCGTGGTTCTCCTGATTTGGTTTAATTCTCCAGTCAGAAAGCTGAAAAAGAAGAGCTTGTCTTTAGTTCCCTGCAAAAGTACTTTTTAAAAGAAAGCCACAAGTAGCCCAATTATGAGCCCTCTGTTTGTAGATTTCATCTGTTTTCTAGCTTGGTTAGATGTACAGTGCCTTTCAGCCTCACCCTTAGCTGTCTGGCTTTGGGAAATGTGGTAGCTCATTCCTTTAGGCCATTCATTCTTCCCTTTGACCATTTCTCCATCCACAAAGCTAACGTGACTGTTGTTCTTTCTGTCAAGCTGCCTACTGTTCAAGGTGAATGTTGTTGTAACTCTCAACCATCCTTCTTCACAGGATTCCAGTCACCCTTGAAACTTACCCTCTTGTCGGGAAAGAAAAGGCATTTTGTCTACATTACTTCTACAGTGAGGAAAATTCTTTGGTTCAAAATCAGGTTTTTTCCCCTCCATAATCAGGATCTGTTTGAAAATTCATGAGTCAGTTCTCTGTTAAGACTGTCTAGAAATGGTTATTAGGCCTGAAAATTTATAACATGCTTCAGGAAAAGAGAATGTGTTTCTCTAAATTCTTTTAGATCAAAGAAACCAAAACTCAACTTTACCTTGAGCAAAATGCAGAATGTATTGATCTATATAAACCAGGGAAGATATATATATATATATATATACACACATACTCTTAAAATCCTTCTTACTGGAGGGTGGAGTCAGGGCAGCAGGGAAGGAGTATCTTCTATAGAAGATGGAACCAAAGCGTTAGGTCTCCCTACAGAGCATATTCAGATATAGCATTTGGGGATGCCTGCTGATTCTAAGTTGAAGCCAAGAAATCAAAGTGTTTGTGAAAGCATATTTGTGAAGTTAAAGTGACAGAATGTGAGCTTCAGGTGTGAGTTAGAGCACTTAGATTCGTGGTCCTGGTGCCTGGCTTCAGGCAGCAGCAGTTAGTGGGGGTTTCCTGACCCTCTGTACAGGGTTGTGGGGACAGCTCCTGTGGGATGACCTGTTGTGGCTCCTCCCCAGTGCCCTGTTGTACTCACAGGAGAAGCAGGCCTCTCTCTGCTGACTACCTTCCAGCTGCCCACTTAGTGTGGTCCTTGTCCAGATGATGTTTAGGCAGCCATGTTGTTAAGACTTCATTGACGTCATTTCTAAGAGACAAAACACACAGCCATCATCCCTCAAACTGTCCCCACACACTATGTGGTCCCCTCTTCTCCGATTTTGAGCCTCTGATTTGCTTCCTTAGTTTGCATGTTCTAGATTTTTGTGTTAATGGAGTAAGTGTGTGTGTGTGTGTGTGTGTGTCTTCTTTCAAGATAATTTTTAATTTTATACACCAAAACACACTCACATCATTTTCCACTTTCTTTTTTTCTCCCTCCAACCCCTCCTATGAACTGCTTTTTTTCCCCTCTCACAAACTCATGGATTTTCTTTTTAATTCACACACACACACACACACACACACACACACACACACACGCACACACACACACACACACACTCATACATTCACACTTGCTGTCCACTCCATATAATGTTACTTGTATGCATATCATTTCAGGCTGACCACTTGGTATCGGATAACCATTTGGGAGACTTCCTGGAGGAAGACTATTTCTCTGGCTCTGAGAACTCCTTAGTAGCCTGTAGTTCTTTGTCCAAGGTTGGGGCCCTGTGCGATTTCCCCCTTCAGTGGTAACATGCCTGTCAGTGCTGTCCTTGCTCAGATATTGTTTAGGCAGCCATGACTTTATTGATGTAGCTTCCTGACATCTCTCAGAGATGCTCTCACAGCAGATGTCCCAGGCCTCTGGATCTTATCATCCTTACCGCCCTTTTTCCTTGATGTTCTGTGAACCATAAGTGAAGGAGCTGTGTTGTAGATGGGTGAGCTGGGGCATGTGATTACTTCTTTTCTACATTTTGGTCGGCTGTGGTGTTATAGAATGCTCTCTGTCTGTTGCAAGGGGAAATTCCTTTTTTGTGGGTTAAGAGCTGCATTTATCTGTGGGTGTAAAGGTAAATATTTAAGATGTAGTAAGGGATCGTGGGGGTTTAGTAAAATAGTGGTTGCAGGTTCTCCTTCAAGATCCCACCAGCCCCAGGCAGTTCCTTCCATTTCCAAAGGGAGGTGTGATTTCACTCTTGTTGACCAGGCTGTAGGTATTTTGAGTCTCATTCAAGTTGTTTTGAGGATTGAAAAGTTTGTCCTTTTTTTTTTTTTTTTTTAATTGCTTAGTCTCCCATTTTATTTTCCAAATTAATGGAAAATTGAGTCGTTTTGTTTTCGGTTTGCAGTCATTACAGGCAAACACGCACTGAGCATTTGCACAGACTTTGTGTGGAAGTATAATTTCCGTTCTCTTAGTTAAATATTTAGAGATGGATAGTGAGTATATGGAGGCATTATAAAACACCTTGGCCTGCAGTGTTTCAACTCCAGCAGTGGCCCAGCCCACTGAGGTACCATAACTGTCAGAGCCTTCACTGTGCAATCGCCATCTTTTCTGTGTAACTTGGTGCAGATCACAAACTAGTATCAATGTCAACATGATTAAATGAGGATGGGATCCCTGGATACAGGTCTCTTTATACTCTTTGGGGCCTCTGCTGAATGATGGTGTCGTAATGGTCACCCCCTACCACACTCTAACAGTTCACTACACAGGAGCAGACACACAGGCCCATTGTCCCCCAGTCAAGTGACAGCCAAACCGCAAGTCCCAGTCCTCCCCAGAAGTGTTCCTATTTCTTTTCATTGTTGTTCTTATTTATTCTTCAAGAATTTCAATATTATTTTCAGCCTCTCATCAACAAGGCCTTTCACTCCCTCCATTCCTGTTCAATATCGTTTAAAGTAGCACAGTGATTTCCATCATGGAGGCGTGGAGGCGTCATGTTCTTACTAGTGGCAACTTAGTTTCCTCTCTCCCCAAAGAAGATACTGATAAAAGTTTGGATGCCCGTGTTTGTTCTGGAAACCGGCCACAGGAAGCTCTTGCAGGGAGTGGGCAGCGACAGAAGGGACCACACACATTGAGACGCTGTTGGCAGTGTGGCTCATCCACACTGTAGATTGAGGTGCAAGCAGCACTGCTAGATGAGAGACTTCGCTTCTCAGCTGTCATCTTCTTTCTTCCCTGGCCGAGAGTCCTTTCAGGGATACAGCCACTTACTTCTATGGCATGGAGCTGGATAAACACATCCTACACCCTTCAGCGGCAGCTCAAGGAGAGTCAGGTGGGAAAACTGCTCTTCAGAGTCTTGGGAATTAAAGTTGGTATCATGGCAGACTAAAGTGAGACTTGCAGCATTAGAATAATGGGGTAATATGACCCAGATTTCATTCTGCCATCTCTGTGTCCTCACCTCTGGAGTAGGCCAAAGGGAAAAGGGCCAGGCCAATGCTTCTCTGAAGGTGACAGAGTAGAGACGGTGTTGACAGCGCTGGAGCCATCCTCTAGCACTTAGTAACACTGCTGGTAGAACGCTCCTATCTTCACCTTCTGTGACAGCTTCAAAACCCTTACAATGCAATCCAAACTATAGCCTCCATGTGAGGTTTCACTCTAGTCCAGAAACCGCTCGTTCCTGCCACTTTTCGAAGATGTCCTAAGATTATCCACCTCTCCCTCCTTCTGTCTTCACTTTCACCCTTCAAAAAGGGCTTTCAACCTTCAATGGTTAAAAGTACATCTACTGAGCAACTGTTATGCTACTGCCAGCTGCACTGCATGAGGATCCACAGACAACACTCTCGGGCTGCGCAAAGTGCACCCGCCACATCGAAAGCCTGAGCATCCACATGGAAAAGACAGCTTTGCTTCTGTTTCTCCTTTGCTCTCTTTGATTCTAGACTGTATCTTCAGGGCTTAATTGTCATCTCCTGATATTAAACACCTCTGCTCTTGACCCACAGTGACAACTTTAGAGAGAGATGACTACTTTGGTCCCAGACTCCTGACCCTCCTCCTGATCTTTTGTTTATCAGAGTCCCAGTGGGTCATCCCTGGAACCCCTCTCCATGTACCCTCTGCGTTTTCTTGTGTTGATTTGTCCAGTCCTGAGATTTGTATTTCTGATTCCCATCTGCTGTCTTTTCCCATGAATTCTCAGGTATGGATTTTTATCTTGGTTTTCCATAACCCCACTTTAAAAGACCAATAACTCACCCACTTATGTTTACTAGTTCCTGCTGGTATTGTATTTCTCATGACTTGACATATTTATCTATTGTCATTGAGTTTGGCATCGTTTGTTTGTTTGTTTGTTTGTTTTATTTTGCTTCATTTCTTTGGCCTGGTCTTCTTGACCACAATTTCCACAATGAAATGTCAGCGTGTCAGCCCTGAATAGCCTTTCCTTGTGGCAAGGCCCCAGCACAGGCACCAGCCCTCTGCACATGGCCCCTTCCTCCCATTAAGCCTGCTATCTTCCACTGTAGAATTGAAATCACCCTAATTAGTTGGTATGTCATGCACAATGTATTGAGTTCCGTGAACTCCTATCCTGATGCAGCTTCTCCCCACCAACCACAGTATCCATCCATACTTCTTGTCTGGATCTATGAAAAAAGTTGATGAATGGATACGTTTTCCAGCCATTCCTACTAAACTTGTAGTTATTTTTCTACAGGAAGGATTTCCTCCTGCCATCCACAACATTTGCTCATTCTGTTACATCAGTGGAGACAGGTTTGGGCTTCCTGTCTTTTTCAATAGGTTGTATCCATTCTAATGTCGATGTTTAAGTTGTCAAATTTGTCCATTTGGAGACCCTACATTCGTGACACCTGCTGTCTCCCTAGTCTTTGACCATTTATTTCATTTGTATCACATAATAAGATGGTTCAGATTTAGTTTTACACAAGACCTGTTTCCTTTGGACATTTGTGAATCTGGTGTGTGTGTGTTTGTATGTGCATGTATATGTTTGTGTATGCATGTATATATGTGCATAATGTGTATGTTACGTGCATGTGTATATGTGCATATTTATATAAATGTGTATATGTGTCTGCTTGTGTATATGTATGTTTCTATGTATATTTGTGTATGTGTATCTGTGTGTTTGTGTGTCTGAGTACATATGTGCATGTTATGTGTGAATGTATGTATATTTGCATATCTGTGTGCATATATTTGTGGGTTTGTGTGCATGTGTGTGTATGTATATATGTATGTGCATATGTGTGTGTGTCTGTTGTATATGTTTATTTGTGTATCTCTGTGTATATATGTCTGTGTTGTGTGTACATGTACGCATGTGTGTGCACAGCCTATGTTTCATCCAGGCTTTGAACACATTTACCAGCTGCTCTTGAGACTGTGAGTCTCCTTTCTTCTTGAAGCTGCAATCCAGGGTGCAGGGGCTGGTTTGGCTCTTCTCTCCTCACACTTTAGATTCTATCTTCAGGTGGAGAAGCCTGGTCCAAGTGATGCCTGCTCTGGTCTCTTGCACATAGCTGGTTGCCTGGCCCTCCTTGGACCTGTTGTCCAGAACCTGCCTTAATGGCTTTATGATACAGGCAGGAAGGAAGATGTCCATGCTTTTTATAGAAGGGAACGGGGGACAAAAGAGCAGTGCAATGAATTTCTCCCCAAACTGCATTTGCTATTTTCACTTTTTGCATTTAGATAGTTTCATTTTCCACTTTTGGAATATTCTCAGTGATAAAATTCATTCCATCATCTCTCTGCTTTTTTTTGTGCCAGTGACTGTTTCCCTACAGTCATTGATCCATTGTATTTGAACAGGGACAGAACAGCATTTTGTGCTGTGAAGAGAATAATTTCTGGCTTGGTCAAAACAGGTTAAGATTGGGCTTTACAAACAGGCACCCCAGAACCTTGGTGCCTTGGCCCAGGGAGCTGAGTCTCCTTTGGCTTTTGCTACACACCTCTGGGCAGCTTTTTGGCAACCCAGATTTCATTTCTGCCATCTCTGTGTTCTCACGACAAACATTGCTGAGGGAAGAGATTGCCACTAACTGAGCTCAGACTCTTCAGTTTCTACCAGGAAGTATATGGCATCAGGCATGCTAACGTTCCAGTGGAGGAAACCAGGCACATGACGCCCCTTCCTGGGAAGTAGAAAATATATTTCTACTATGTGTCTTCAGGAAAAGTGAAAAGGAGCACTGATGACTCCCAGGGGTAACTGAAGACAGCACTGTCCTTCATCTGGCACTCTCTGAAAAACAGGAAGCTGAACTCATGGCATCATTACAAAGAGAAGCCGCAAAAAGTGTTTTGTTAAGTGTAAAATACTACATAACAGTGAGTGTTTGTAACTCCCCTTTCCAGTAATCATGTCTGTCCTTATATGGACAAGAGGATTCAGTATTATCACTTTCCTATACAAAGTAATAAATGCCCAATTTGTGCTCGCTCTCTCTTCTCTTCTCTTCTCTTCTCTTCTCTTCTCTTCTCTTCTCTTCTCTTCTCTTCTCTCCTCTCCTCTCCTCTTCTCTTCTCTTCTCTCTCTCTCTCTCTCTCTCTCTCTCTCTCTCTCTCTCTCTCTCTCTCTCTCTGTACGTACACAAAAACCTACGACCTCCAAACAGAATGGCTAAACTGTCATATATATATATATATATATACTGCCACTGCCACTCACTCTTTGCATAAAAAGTTTAGTAGCTGAAGTTATGTGAACGATTTTCTCTTTTTATTTACCTTAACTTTGAATATTTTCTCAAATAGATAACCCATTTAAATGTCATCTTGCAGCCTGCATCGTATTTCATAAGTAATTCTTTTTCATCGGCTCACTGTCCAGGCTGTTTTCAGTAACTGACAGTACCAAGAAGGTCCTTTCCCATGTTGCAGCAGCCCTCGGCCTCAGGCCGTGGAGTCAGTGCCTTCTGCCTCAGTTCATCTAAGGAAGGCAAACACCGAGATGCAGGGCAGCAGTAAAGTCAGACTCCAGTCATATCCCCACACCCATTCAGCCTTGAACGATTTCTCTGGCAGAAGCCAAACACCACCATTCTTGGCTGCAGTTTGCATCAGAAGAGCCTCCTACTGACCGACAGCCTCTTTGTTTCTACATAGCACACTCCTCTCCCTGTGACTGTGGCTCTCGTGTTACTGATTTCTGGAATTTTCTCTTCTTCTCCCGGCTGTTGCTTGGCCTCTCTGTGGTCTGCATTAAATCCTCTCCATAGCAGAAGGTCTTTTTGGAGAAGTTTTCATTATGCTTCATTGGGCTTCTGTACATCTGGTGTACAGCTTCTTTATTGGGGGCTTATTGATCAAGAAACAAATGCACAAACTACTATCTGAACCTGAAACAAAGAAAAATTTCCTCTGTAACTGGAGAAGTGGGATCATCCAGCAAAGGCAGCAAGCACCATGCTGGGGATGCCAAAAGTGGAGTCACTCTCTTTTATTATTCGAAACAAGTTAAGCATGTTTATTTACGCGTATAATTTATTGAGTGAAAAGTAAAATAACTTAATATGTAGAGACTAAATAATTTCAAATTCCAGTGTATAACTGGCTAAAACAGCTTTGAAAGAATACAAGT
>NW_026131889.1:0-25976 GCF_903995435.1 Acomys russatus | reverse complement strand
CCCAGAGTCCCGGGTATTGGCCCGGCCCAGCAAACAATTCTGCCTGAGGCACTAACTCAGCGTGGCCATAGCTCCCCTGCTGTGGCGCAGGCTTAGTTGAGCACGCTGCTCCACACTAGGCACCACCTCAGCTCAGCGGCAGCTCCCCTGCGGTGACACAGTCTGGGCGGAGCACTTGTTCCACCACTGGCGCTAACTCAGAGCAGCCGCAGTTCTCCTGCTGTGGCGCAGGCTTGGTGACATGCTCGGTTCCATCCTAGGCACCACCTCAGCTCAGCGGCAGCTCCCCTGCGGTGACACAGTCTGGGCGGAGCACTTGTTCCACCACTGGCGCTAACTCAGAGCAGCCGCAGTTCTCCTGCTGTGGCGCAGGCTTGGTGACGTGCTCAGTTCCATCCTAGGCACCACCTCAGCTCAGCGGCAGCTCCCCTGCGGTGACACAGTCCGGGCGGAGCACTTGTTCCACTACTGGCGCTAACTCAGAGCAGCCGCAGTTCTCCTGCTGTGGCACAGGCTGGACAGAGCTCTCGGTTCCACCAGCTCTAAGACTCTGGTTGGACACAGTGTGCAGTTTGAATCCAGAATTCCTGGCTGAGATTGGTGGTCAGTTCGGGCCCTGAGTCAATAACTGACCACAGCGCGCACTTTGGGCCAAAAGACCCTAGTGGAGCTTGGTGTGTAGTCCCAGCCCAAAAATTCTGGCTGGACCCTGTGTGCATTTTGGGCCCAAAATCCCTAGCTGAGCTTGGCAGACGGTTCAGGCCCTGAGAATCTAGCTGAGTTCTGCCCATGGTTCGGTCCCAGTGCTCCTGGCTGGACTTGGCAGGGAACACAGAAGGCTGTGGATACCTTGGCCTGACCCAACGCTCATTCAGAGACCCAGAACAATTGCAGGATCCACAGCAGAGGGGGACTGAGGATCACTGGCTGTGAGAGACCAGAACAACAGGGCTAACCTCCTAACATCCACACCAGTGAAACTTTGAGCTCGCAGCCTAGGGAAATCGTAAGAAAACAAGTGAATCTATCATCAGACACCCTCCATTCAACTCTGGAAGCTACCCAACAAAAACAAAGATGGCAAGATGTCTAAAGGACAACGAAAAAGCATATGCAAAAAACCCCAAAACAACATGGCGTCTCCAGTTTCCAGCTATCCCAAAGAAAACCACCGAGAGAACTCAAATACAACGGAAATACAAGAAAATGACCTCAAATCGTTAGTAATGAGGATGATAATGGAGGAAACAAATAAAATTCGTAATCAAATGCAGGAAGACGCAGACAAACAGGTGAGAGACATAAAAGAAGCACATAGAGTGGAACTGGAAAAATTGCAGGAAAATGCAAACAACCAGATGAAAGAAATAAGTAAAATGGTTCAAGCTCTGAAGACCTATAAAGAGGCAATGGAAGAAACTCAGGAATATACAAAAAATCAGATGAAAGAAATCAAAAAATCAGTTCAAGATCTGAAAATGAAAATGGATTCAATGATAAACACACAGACAGAAGAAAAATGAGAACGTGAGACCTCAGAGAAGAAGGCGAGCAACACAGAGGTGAGCTTTTCTTACAGAATCCAAGAGATGGAAGAACGAATCTCAGGGCTAGAAGATACAATCACAGATATTGAATCAACCATTAAAGAAAATGCCAAATCTGGAAAACTCCTGACACAAAACATCCAAGAAATTAAGGACACCATGAAAAGAAGAAATCTGAGGATAATAGGCATTGAAGAAAGAGAAGACATCAGACTCCAGGGCCCAGAAACTATTCTCAACAAAATCATAGAAGAAAATTTCCCCAATCTAAAGAAAGAGATGCCTATAAACATACAAGAGGCCTACAGAACACCAAATAAAATTGACCAGAAAAGAAAAACTGCCCGCCACATAATAATCAAAACACAAAACATGCAGAACAAAGAAAAAATATTAAAAGCTGCAAGGGAAAAGGGCCAGATATCATTTAATGGTAAACCTATCAGAATTACACCCGACTTCTCAGCACAGACCATAAAAGCCAGCAGGGCCTGGACAGAGATCTTGCAAACCGTAAGAGACCACAGATGCCAGGCTAGACTACTTTACCCAGCAAAACTATCAATAACCATTGGTGGAGAACCCAAAATATTCCATGACAAAAACAAATCTAAACACTACCTATCCTCAAATCCAGCTTTACAGAAAGTACTAGAAGGAAAACTCCATACCAAAGGGTCAAGATACAACCAAAACTACTCAGGAAATATTTAATTATCCCATGGCAAAATCACAACTACACAAATGCTTGACTGAAAACAACATCAAAATTAAGACTCTTAACAGTCACTGGTCATCAAAATGTCTCACCATCAATGGCCTCAATTCTCCAATAGAAAGACACAGACTAAATGAATGGGTGCATAAACAAAATCCAACATTCTTTTGCATTCAAGAAACACGTCTCACACATGATGATAGGCATTACCTCTGGGTAAAATATTGGAAAAAATATACCAAGCAAACGGTCACAAGAAGAAAGCAGGCATAACCATTTTAATATCGAACAAAATAGACTTTCAACCAAAATTAATCAAAAGGGATGAGGAAGGACACTTCATACTCATCAAAGGTAAAGTCAATCAAGATGACATCACAATTCTGAACATCTATGCTCCCAAAACAAGGCCACCCACATTTGTAAAAGATCTGCTAAAAAAGCTTAAACCACACATCGATCCCCACACAATAATAGTGGGAGACTTCAACACCCCACTCTCAGTGAAGGATAAGTCATTGAAACAGAAACTAAACTGAGAAATAACATCATTAACCAATGCCATGGGTCAAATGGATCTAACAGATATCTATAGAACCTTTTGCCCAAACAAGAAAAAATTTACCTTCTTCTCTGCACCCCATGGAACCTTCTCCAAAATCGATCACATCGTAGGTCACAAAGCAAGCATCAATAGATACAAGAGGATTGAAATAATACCTTGTATCCTATCAGATCACCATGCTCTTAGGCTGCAATTCAATAACAACAGAAATAACAAAAAGCCTACATGTACGTGGAAACTAAACAACTCTCTGCTAAATGACACCTGGGTCAGGGAAGAAATAAAGAAAGAAATCAAGGAGGTTCTGAAATTCAATGAAAATGAAGAACAACATACCCAAATTTGTGGGATACATTGAAAGCAGTGCTAAGAGGAAAATTCATAGCACTAAGTGCCTTTAAAAAGAAATTGGAAACATCGCACATAAGCATCTTAACAACACAACTGGAAGCCCTAGAAAAAAAAGAAGCAGAAACACCCAAGAGGAGTAGACGCCTGGAAATAATCAAACTCAGGGCTGAAATTAACAAATTAGAAACTAAGAAAACAGTCCAAAGAATCAACAAAACCAAAAGCTGGTTCTTTGAGAAAATCAACAAGATAGACAGACCATTAGCCAAACTAACTAAAAGGCAGAGAGACAGTATTGAAATCAACAAAATCAGAAATGAAAAAGGAGACATAACAAAAGACACTGAAGAACTAAAAAGAATCATAAGATCCTACTTTGAAGGCTTATACGCCACAAAATTTGAAATTCTACGGGAAATGTACGATTTTCTTGATGAAGTTTACTTGCCAAAGTTGAGTGAAGAACAGATAAACAAGCTAAATAGTCCCATTACCCCTACAAAAATAGTAGCAATCATTGATAATCTCCCAACCAAAAAAAAGCCCAGGGCCAGATGGTTTCAGTGCAGAATTCTACCAGACCTTCAAGGGCGATCTAATACCAATACTATTCAAGCTACTTCAAAAGATAGAAATGGATGGAACATTACCAAATTCATTCTATGAGGCCATAGTCTCATTGATACCTAAACCTCACAAAGACTCAACAAAGAAAGAGAATTTCAGACCAATTTCTCTTATGAACATCTATGCAAAAATACTAAATAAAATACTTGCAAAACGAATACAGGAGCACATCAAAGATATCATTCATCATGACCAAGTAGGCTTCATTCCAGGCATGCAGGGATGGTTTAATATACGGAAATCCATCAATGTAATCCACCATTTAGACAAACTGAAAATAAAAAACCACATGATCATCTCCTTTAGATGCAGAGAAAGCATTTGATAAAATTCAACACCCATTCATGTTTAAAGTTTTAGAGAGATCGGGATACAAGGCACTTTCCTCAACATAATAAAGGCTATATACAGCAAGCCTATAGCCTAAATCAAAGTAAACGGTGAGGTACTCAAGGAAATTCCTCTAAAATCGGGAACAAGGCAAGGCTGCCCACTCTCTCCATATCTCTTCAATATAGTACCTGAAGTTCTAGCTAGAGCAATAAGACAACAAAAGGAGATCAAGGGTATCCAAATGGGAAAGGAGGAAGTCAAATTATCCCTCTTTGCAGATGATATGATAGTGTACATAAGTGACCCTCAAAACTCCACCAGAGAACTCCTACAGCTGATAAACACCTTCAGCAAATTGGCTGGATACAAAATTAACTCAAAAAAGTCTGTAGCCTTCCTATACACAAATGACAAGCTTGCAGAGGAAGAAATTAGTAAAACCACACCCTTCACATTAGCCACAAGCAATATAAAATATCTAGGAGTTACCCTAACTAAGCAAGTGAAGGACTTGTATGAAAAAAATTTCAAAACTCTGAAGAAAGAGATTGAAGATGACCTGAGAAGATGGAATGATCTTCCTTGCTCATGGATCGGGAGAATTAACATAGTAAAAATGGCCATCCTACCAAAAGCAATCTACAGATTCAATGCAATCCCTATCAAAATACCTACACAATTTTTTAAAGACATTGAAAGTTCAATTCTGAACTTCATATGGAAAAACAAAAAACCCAGAATAGCTAAAACAATCTTGTACAATAAAAGATGCTCCGGAGGAATCTCCATACCTGATCTCAAACTGTACTATAAAGCAATAGTAATTAAAACAGCATGGTACTGGCACAGCAACAGGCTGGTTGATCAGTGGAATCGAATCGAAGACCCAGATATGAATCCACACACATATGGTCACTTGATTTTTGACAAAGAAGCCAAATCCATTCAATGGAAAAAGGATAGCATCTTCAACAAATGGTGCTGGTCTAACTGGAGGTCTATGTGTAAAAAAATGAAACTGGACCCATATTTGTCACCTTGCACAAAACTCAAATCCAAGTGGATTAAAGACCTCAACAT
The DNA here is from genome assembly GCF_903995435.1 of Acomys russatus. Lineage (NCBI taxonomy): Eukaryota > Metazoa > Chordata > Mammalia > Rodentia > Muridae > Acomys > Acomys russatus. The sequence continues at coordinate 20,755 of NW_026131889.1, read as the reverse complement.
AAAACCAGAGACACTAAGTCACTTAGAAGAAAAAGTGGGAAGAGCCTGGAACATATTGGCACAGGAGACAACTTCCTGAACAGAACACCAACGGCCCAGGCCTTAATGTCAACCATTAATAAATGGGACCTCATGAGGCTGAGAAGCTTCTGTAAGGCAGGAGACACTCTCAAGAGAACAAAGCAACAGCTACAGACTGGGAAAAGATCTTCACCAACCCTACATCTGACAAAGGTCTAATATCCAAAATATATAAAGAACTCAAGAAATTAAACACCACCAAACCAAATAACCCAATTGAGAAATGGGGCTTGGAACTAAACAGAGAATTCTCAACAGAGGAGTATCAAATGGCTGAGAAACACTTAAAGAAATGCTCAACCTCCTTAGTCATCAGGGAAATGCAAATCAGAACAGCTCTGAGATTCCATCTTACACCCATCAGAATGGCTAAGATCAAAAATTCAAGCGACACCACATGCTGGCGAGGATGTGGGGAGAGAGGAACACTCCTTCATTGCTGGTGGGAATGCAAACTAGTACAGCCACTTTGGAAATCTATCTGGTGCTATCTCAGAAAAATGGGAATAGGGCTTCCTCTAGACCCAGCTATTCCACTCCTTGGAATATACCCAGAAGATGCTCCAGCACACAACAAGAAAATTTGCTCAACCATGTTCATAGCAGCCTTATTCATAATAGCCAGAACATGGAAACAGCCTAAGTGTCCCTCAGTAGAAGAGTGGATAAAGAAACTGTGGTACATATACACTATGGAATACTACTCAGCTATTACAAACAAGGAATTCCCGAAATTTGTGGATAAATGGATTGAGCTAGAAATGATCATAATGAGTGAGTTAACCCAGAAGCAGAAAGAATCAAATGGTATATACTCACTTATATCTGCATACTAGCCCAAGGGGCATGTCCCACAAAAGCCTTCACTTACCAGAAACTGGGACAGAGGGGAAGGCATCCTATTGGGACTCTAAATGAGAGAAGCATGGGAGAATAGCAAAATAAAAGGATCCAGAGGGTCCTAGAAATCTACAAGTAGAACATATGATAGGCAGATTTGGGCCCAGGGTCCCGCTCAAACTAAGGCACCAGCCAAGGACAATACAGGAGGTAAACTTTAAACCCCTTCCCAGATCTAGCCAATGGTCAGAATATTCTCCACAGTTGAGTGGAGAGTGTGAATCGACTTCTCACGTACTCTGGTGCCTCACATTTGACCATGTCCCCTGGAGGGGGAGACCTGGTGGCACTCAGAGGAAGGACAGCAAGTAGCCAAGAAGAGACTTGATACCCTCTGAGAATATTTAGGGGGACGTAATCCCCCTCAGGAACAGTCATAGGGGAGGGGAATAATGGGAAAATGGGGGGGGGAGGAATGGGAGGATACAAGGGATGGGATAAACATTGAGATGTAACAAGAATAAATTAATAATAAAAAAAGAAAAAATAAAAACAAAAACAAAAAACAAAAAGAAGCAAGCAAACAAAAACATACACTGTCATTTTCATGCAAAGTCTAATCTCATATTCTTCCCATATACAGTTAGCTAGAACTCTTCTTGTGGTTGAGAAAAAAGGGTCTCACTGTGTAGAATTTGGGACCTCAACTCCCTTTTTAGAATAGGAAACATTTCTTTCGCTCTCTTTCTGTATATTTTCATTTTTATTTTGGTACTTTTGGTAATATTTTAATGACTATTTCAAAGAATAATGGAGATAGTACATATTGCTGTCCAATTTCTGTGCAATATTTTAAGGCATGGTCTCTATGTTACACTGCCTGCCTTGGTTTAGCTATATATGTCAAACTGGCCACACAAGGATAGAGAATTTCCTGCTACTGTCTACAAAGGGTTTGGATTAAAGACATAAACTACACATACATTGCTTCTTTCTGATTTTAACTGATTTTTAATTTTTTTCTCTCCAACTAGTACAGTGCTGTCTATCTGTTTGCCATAGAAAATCCTACTCTGCCAAGATGTGTTCTGTCTACTCCATCAGTTTTTGTTTTAAAACATTGAATGGATAATGTACTTCTTTAAAAGCCTTTTATGCTTTTTTATTTTCATGTTATTGAACCCTAGATTGCATTTATGTTATATATCTTATTTAGCTAACCTGTATGTTTTGAATCACGCATAAATGCCTAGTTTAAGTAGATGTAGGGGCACAGACTGATCATTCTGTTGTGTTGTTCAGTACTCTTGGTAGATTTTAGTCAAGAATTATTCCAATCCATGTCCATAAAGGAGACTGTTCTCATAATACTAAAATTAGACTTCATTACAATATTTCTCCAAGTTTTTATAGAAAAAAATCTGCTCAGGTTTATAAATAACATTTCTTCCATTGAGGCAACACAAAAATCTTTGTTTTTTCTTATTATTGTCATTTAATTAAACCAATCTTGTTGTCTGTTGATGTTTATTAGGTAATGTTATCATGGAGATTAAATTATTTTTGAAAAGTATTTGGACTTGATACCCTATGAACACATATAGGGGGAGGAAATCCCCCTCAGGAACAGTCATAAGGGAGGTGAATAAGGAAAAAATGGGAGAAAGGAAAGACTGGAAGGATATAAGGGATGGGATAACCATTGACATGCAACAAGAATGAATTAATAAAAGATTTAATAAAAAACAATACCCCCAAAATATTGTCTATTTGTTGTTAATATAGTAATTGATACTTTTCCATTATTTGTGTTTCTCTGTACTTTAATACTGCCTATGAGTTCCTTTGACATCTTGTGCTCAGTTGTGAAGGGCTTGCTATAGTGTCTTTCATCATGCTGCTTCAGTGGCTATGAACTCTTGTGATTGTGTCTGTTATTGGACTTTATTCTCCATTCTTCTATTATGAGCAATAATCTTGCTGAGTATAGTTACTGTGGTCAGCAGTTATGTCTCTAAATACTTGGAAAACATCACTATTCTTTTTCTTAAAGAATATCATTAAAATAATCTACTGTAATAGAGATTGTGCCTTTCTATGACATGGCATTCTGTACTGCAGCCTCCAATTTTTCTTCGTTGCCACAAAACATTATTTAAGCATATTGTTAAGGGCTGTTCCTTTATTTATATTGAGTATTTTGTATTTAAATGTCTATTGTGGCTTAATAGTTTTTCTTTTAGATATTTCTGTGTGAATATTTTTGATTATTTTGTATCCTTTTGGGATTACTGTTTCACACACTCTAGCAATGCCTTATTATATGCAAGTTCTTTTGACTTCATTGTATTCTTCCAGAAGTAGCTTGTGTCTCTTCTTTTGATTATTTTAGAGAAAATTCTTATAATCATCCTTTGACCTCTTTGTTTAGCATGTGATTGAACATGTATATTTAAATCTATATTGCTTTGTTATTATCATTTTTATGTTTTTTGATGCTGCATGTATCCTGTTATGCATATCTAAGAGCAAAGCACTGCCTCCATATTTTTTATTCTCATGTATTATTATAATGTATGTTTCTCTAATTCTGGAGCAAGGTGTAGTTAGAAAAGACATGAGATTTCATTCCAGATATTAAATGGATTTGTTGCTCAGTTGCTACAGTTGCAGCTCATATGTTCATTGATTTGGAATAACTCCCTTTTTAATACTGAGAAGGAATATTTACTTTAAATATCATAATATTTGATCCATTGCAATTATCAATTAAGATCTAACTTAAATACTTTCTGAACATAACGTATTTAATGTTTAAACAACTATTTTACTTGTAGTGGCACAGCTCAAATAGAATGTCTGAACAACAACCACATCAGAATTTATATCTATATCATATCCTATAGCCATGATGGGACATATTGTTTACAAATTTTCTCACGGTTAAATTTGTAATACTACCAGTATCTCTCAATATAGAGAAGGAAATTGGCTCCAGCCTTATTATTTTGAAAGAACTATACAAGAGGCTAGTGGAACAACCAAGAATACTGTAGTTAATATATTTTTTTATGAGGGCTAATTTGTGGCTTGAAAAATGGTCAAAGTCCCTGGAACAGGCAGGTGACCTGGTTTCTACTCCTGGAGACTTTGCTTTACCCCTTAGGGTCCAGACAGAGTCAGCAGACATAAGTTTCTATCTGGACCCTTCCACTTTACTACTGTAATTCAGATCAGTTTTTTTGGGACTCAGACCGAGGTTGATGCCCATTCTGTTTGGGCAGGTTGGTCCAAGCTGCCTGTCCTTCCTACCACATTGTAGCTAAGACCCCACCATGGTCAGACCCTCTGAGTGGTAGTCACCTTTATATCAGCATCTAGACACTGCAGGGGTGTCCAGCCTCTCCTGAGAGCATGGGAGATCCTACAAGGCCTGTGGAAATTGTCCAACCTGGGTCCTAACAGCCCTTGTGTGCGGGCTCCTTCCACTGTGTCTGGCTCTAATTCAGGCCTTGTTCTGCCCTGTGGGTTGCATGTGCCATCTAGCTATTTTAGGTGGGCCCAGCCACTTGTTTCCCCTCAGTCCTGGGCCCTCTGCAAAGTCTTCAGGAGTGGAAACCAGGTCACCTGCCTGTTCCAGGGAAGAACTCCCTGATTTCCACAGTCAAGAGCCCAAGACCTGTAAACATTCACCAATTATACACACTCAACAACCAGTGAAGGACACCAGAAGCTACCTCCCAACATCAGAGACACCAAAATGACAAAAGGAGAGTTTAAGAATGCAAACAAATATCAAAACCATTTGGCATCTTCAGATACCAGCTATCCCAATGAAAGCAACCCTGAGAACCCAAACACAATCTAAATCCAAGAAAATGACCTCATGTCTTTACACAGAAAGATGATAATGAAAGAAACAAATAAAATCTGTAAATAACTGCCGAAGATGCTACCAAACCGGTTAAAGACATAAAAGAGACATATAGAGAGACACTGGAAGAATTTCAGGATAATACAAAGAAACAGATGATGGAAATCAATAAAACAGCTCAAGATCTGAAGATGAAAATGGAATCTATTGTAAGAGAACACACAGAAGAAAAACGTGATCGAGAGGCCTTAGAGAAGAAAGCAAGCAACGCAGAGGTAAACTTCTCTAACAGAATCCAACAAATGGAGGAATGATTATCTGGACTAGAAAATAAAACTGTAGAACTTGAAGAAACCATCAAAGAAAATGCTAAAGCTGAAAAGTTCCTGACACAGAACATTCAAGAAATCAAGGACACCATGAAAACACAAAATTTTAGAATAATAGGTATCGAGGAAAGAGAAGTATGACCCCACAGCCCTGAAAATATCTTCAACAAAATCATAGAAGAAAATTTCCCAAATCTGAACAAGGAGATGCATATGAGCATACAAGAGGACTACAGAACACCAAGAGAATAGCCAAGAAAAGAAAATCTTCCTGCCATGTAATAATTAAAAACACAAAATATACAGAAGAAGGGAAAATATAAAAAAGCGGCAAGAGAAATTGGCTGAGTAACATATGATGGCAAACCTATTAGAATTACACCTGACTTCTCAACAGAGACCATGAAAGCCAGAAGGGACTGTACAGAGGTCCTGCAAACCCTGTGAGAACAGAGATGCCAGGCCAGACTCCTATACCCAGTGAAACTATGAATAACCACTGATTGAGAAAAGAAACTATTCCATGACAGACACAAATTCAAACAGTGCCTATCTACAAATCCAGGGTTACTGTAGTTACTAGAAGGAAAACAACACCCCAAAGGGTCAAGTTACAACCAAAACTACTAGGAAATAGATAACTACAGCATCACAAAATCACAACTTCACCAACTCTAGACTATAACAAATATCAAAAATGAAGGGACCTAACAGGCACTGGGCATTAATATCTCTCAGCATCAATGGTCTCAATTCTCCAATGAAAAGACACAGAAACTGAGTGGATGCATAAACATGACCCAACATTCTTCTGCATTCAAGAAGCACATCTCACCCACAAGGACAGACATTACCTCAGAATAAAAGGCTGGGGAAATTATTCCAAGCAACTGGTCACAAGAAGCAAGCTGGTATAGCCATTCTACTATCTAACAAAATAAACTTTCAACCAAAATTAATCAAAAGGGATGAGGAATGACACTTCATACTCAGCAAGGGTAAAATCAACTGAGCTGACATCACAATTCTGAACATCTATGCACCTAATACAAGGGCACCCACATTTGTAAAAGAGCTATTACAGAGCTCAAACCACTCATCGATCCCCACACATTAATAGTGGGAGACTTCAACACCCCATTTTTACAGAAGGATAGGTCTTTGAAACAGAAACTAAGCTGAGAAATAACTTCATTAACAAACGTCATTAATCAAATGCATCTAACAGATATTTACAGAACTTTTCACTGAAACACAAAGGATTATATCTTCTTTTCAGCATCTGATGGAACATTCTCCAAAATTTATCACATAGTAGGTCACAAACCAAGCATCAACAAATACAAGAAGATTGAACTAATACCTTGTATCCTATCAGATCACCATGGTCTAAGGTGGAACTTCAACAACAACAGAAATAACGGAAAGCCTACAAGCTCATGGAATCTAAACAAATTTCTACTTAATGATGCCAGGGTCAGGAAAGAAACAAAGAACTTCCTGAAATTCAATGAAAATGAAGGAACAATGTACCCAAATTTCTGGGAAACATTGACAGCGGTGCTAAGAGGAAAATTCATAGACCTAAGTGTATTTAGAAAGAAAGTGGGAACATCCCACAAAAACAACTTAATTACACATGTGGAAGCCCTAGAAAATAAAGAAGCAGAAACACCCAAGAGTAGCAGACATCTGGAAATAATCAAACTCAGGGCTGAAATCAATGAATTAGAAACAAAGAGAACAAGTCAAAGCATCAACAAAACCAGGAAATGGTTCTTTGAGAAAATCAACAAGATAGACAAACCATTAGTGAAACTACCTAAAAGAGAAACATTATCTAAATCAACAAAATCAGAAATGAAAAGGGATACATAACAACAGACACTGAAGAAATATAAACAATCATACGCTCCTACTTTAAAGACATATATGCCACAAAATTTCAAAATCTAAGGGAAATGGACAAATTTCTTGAAGGAATCCATTTGACAAAATGGATTCAAGATGAGATAAAAAAAATTAAATCGCCCTATTTCACCTTTAGAAATAGAAGCAATCATCGATAGTCTCCCAACCAAAAAAATCCCAGGGGCAGATGCTTTTAGTGTAGAATTCTACCATAACTTCAGAGGAGATAATACTGATACTCTTCAAGGTACCCCAAAAGAGAGAAATGGATGGAACAATACAAAACTCTTTCTATGAGGCCACAATCAAATTGATACCTAAACCCCACAATGACCCAACCAAAAAAGAGAATTTCCAACCAATTTCTCTTATCAACATTGACACAAAAATACTCAATAAAATACTCGCAAAACAAATACAAGAACATATCAAAGACATCATTCACCATGACCAGGTAGGCTTCATTCCTGGCATGCAGGGGTGGTTTAACATATGGAAATCCATCAATGTAATCCACCAGATAAACACATTGAAAGAGAAAAACCACATGATCATCCACTTAGATGCAGAAAAAGCATTTGACAAAATTCAACACCCATTCATGTTTAAAATTCTGGAGAGATTGGGAATAGAAGGCACATACCTAAACATATTAAAGGCTATATACAGCAAGCCAATAGCTAACATCAACCTAAATGGAGAGATATTCAAGGAAATTCCTGTAAAATTGGGGACCAGACAAAGATGCCCATTTTCTCCATATCTCTTCAATATTGTTCTTCAAGTTCTAGGCAGAGCAATAAGACAACACAAGGAGATCAAGGGGATCCAAATGGGATAGTAGGAAGTCAAATTATGCCTCTTTGGAGATGGTATGATAGTGTACAAAGTGCCCCTCAGAATTCCACCAGAGAACTCCTACAACCGATAAACACCTTCTGCAAATTGGCTGGATACAATATTAACTCAAAAAAGTCAGTAGCCTTTCTATATACAAATGACAATCATGCAGAGGAAGAAATTAGGAAAACCACACCCTTCATGTTAGCCACAAGCAATATAAAATATCTAGGAGTTACTCTAATCAAGCAAGTGAAGGACTTGTTTGAAGAAAACTTTAAATCCACGAAGAAAGAGGTCGAAGATGACAGGAGAAGATGGAAGGATATCCATTGTTTGTGGATTAAGAGAATTAACATAGGAAAAATGCCCATCTTACCAAAAGCAATTTACAGATTCAATGCAATTCCTATCAAAATACCTACACAATAATTTAAGGATCAATTCTCAACTTCATACGGAAAAAAAAACAGAATAGCTAAAGCAATTCTGTCCAATAAAAGATCCTCCAGAGAAATCTCCATACCTGATCTCAAGCTGTATTATAAAGCAATAGTAATTAAGACAGCATGGTACTGGCACAGCAACAGGCTGGTTGATCAGTGGAATCAAATTGAAGACCCAGATATGAATCCACACACATATGGTCACTTGATTTTTGACAAAGAAGCCAAACCTATTCAATGGTAAAATGATAGCATTTTCAAGAAATGGTGCTGGTTTAACTGAATGTCTACATGTAGAAAAATGCATTTAGACCCATATTTGTCACCATGCTCAAAATTCAAGTCCAAGTGGATTAAAGTCTTCAACATAAAACCAGAGACACTAAATCAGTTAGAGGAAAAACTGGGGAAGAGCCTGGAACACACTGACACAGGAGACAACTTCCTGAACAGAACACCAACAGCCCAGTCCTTAAGGTGAACAATTAACAAGTGGGATTACATAAGGCTGAGAAGCTGCTGTAGGGCAGGAGACACTATGAACAGGATGAAGAGACAGCCTATAGACTGGGAAAAGATCTTCATCAACCCAACATCTGATGAAGGTCTAATTTCCAAAATATATAAAGAACTCAAGAAATTAAACATCACCAAACCAAATAACCCAATTAAGAATGTGGGCTCAGAACTAAACAGAATTCTCAACAGAGGAGTATTAAATGGCTGAGAAACACTTAAACAAATGCTCAACATCTTTATTCATCAGAGAAATACAAATCTAAATGGCTCTGAGATTCCATCTTACATCCATCAGAACGGCTGAGATAAAAAATTCGAAGTGACACCACATGCTGGCAAGGATGTGGAGAAAGAGAAACACACCTTTATTGCTGGTAGAAATGTAAATTTGTACAACCACCTTGTAAAAATTTTTGGTGCTTTCTCAGTAAACTGGGAATAGGGCTTCCTCAAGACCCAGCTATTCCATTCCTTGGAATATACCCAGAAAATGCTCCTCCTCACAACAGGGACATATGCTCAACTATGTCCATAGCAGCCTTATTCATAATATCCAGAACCTGGAAACAGCCTATGTGTCCCTCAGTAGAAGAATGGATAAAGAAACCATGGTACATTTGCACTATGGAAGAGTACTCAGCTATAAAAAAAAAGGAAATCCAGAAATCTGTGGGAAATGGAGAAAATTAGAAATGATCATAATGAGTGCATTACAGCAGAAACAAATCTCACAGAGAATATATTGACTTATAACTGGACACGAGCCCAACGTGTCCCATGAATGTCTTCAATTACCAGGAGATTGGGACAGATGTGAGGACATCCTTCTGGGACTCTAGGTAAGAGAAATGTAGGAGATGGAGAAATAGAAAGTTCCAGAAAAATCTTAGAAAACTACAAGAAGAACGTTGTAACGGGTAGAACAGGGCCCATGGCTGTTTGCTCAAACTATTGTACTAACCAAGGATAATATATGTAGTAAAGACTGAACCCCTATTCTGATTTAGCCAATGGACAGGACATCCTCCACAGAAATAGAAGAAGATATCAGAAGATGAAACGACTTCCCATGTTAATGGACGAGGACAATCAACATAGTGAAAATGTCAATTTTACCAAAGGCAATCTATAGATTCCATGCAATTCCCATCAAAATTCCAAGACAATGCTTTTACAGACCTTGAAAGATCAATTCTCAAATTGATATGGACAAACAAAAAAACAACAATAGCTAAAATAATCCTGTATTATAAAAGATCTTTTGGAGGAATATCCATCCTGGATCTCCACATGTACTATAGAATAGCAGTAATAAAACAACATGGTGCTGCCATGGAAATAAGCTTGTTGACCACTGGAATCAAATAGAAGACCCAGAAATAAACCCACTCATCTATGTGCAATTGATTTTTGACAAAAAGTCAAATCCATACAATGGAAAAAAGATAGCATCTTCAACAAATTGATCTGACCTAACTGGATGGCTACATGTATAAAAATTCAAATAGACCCCTATTTATCACCACCCATAAAACTAAAGTCCAAATGAGCTAAATAACTGAACTTAAAACTAGACACCCTAAATCTGGTTAAAAGAAAAAGTGAGAAAGAACCTTGAACTCCTTGGCAAAGGAGACAAATTCCTGAACAGAACACCAACAGCCCAGGCTCTAAGTTCAGCAATATATAAATGAGACTTCATGAAATTGAATAGATTCTGTAAGGCAAAGGAAACAGTCAACTGAACAATACAACATCCTACAGACTGGGAAAAGTTCTTCATCTACCCTACATCTGACAAAGAGCTAATATCCATAATATATAAAGAACTCAATAAATTAAACACCATCATGCCAAATATCCCAATTAAAAAGTGGAGTACAGAGCTAAACAGGGAATTCTCAACAGAGGAATATTGAATGTCTGAGAAACAGTTAAATAAATGTTCAACATCTCTAGTCATCAGGGAAATGCAAATCAGAACTGCTCTGAAATTCAATCTTACATCTATTAGAATGGATAAAATAAAATTTCAAGTGACCTCACATACTGGAGAGGATACAGAGAATGTGAGATACTCCTCCATTGCTGGTGGGAGTGCACACTTGTACAACTGCTTTAGAAATCAATCTGATGCTATCTTGGGACATTGGGAATAAATCTACTTCAAAAGCCAACCGGACCACTCTTGGGCATACACCCTAAAGATGGTCCACCATACAACAAGGACCTTAGCTCAACTATATTCATAGCAGCCTTGTTCATAATAGCCAGAATCTGGAAACAACCTAGATGTCCCTCCACTCAAGAATGGATAAAGAAACTATGGTTCATTTACACAATGAAATACTATTCAGCTATCAAAAACAAAGAAATCTTTAAATTTTCAGGCAAATGGATGAAACTAGAGACAATCATCATGAGTGAGGAGGTAAATCAGACCCATGAAGAAATCCATGGCATATTCTCAATCAGAAGTGGATGTTAGCCACTTAGTTCAGTTTAACCACAGTATAATACAGAGACTGATGTGTCAACAAAAGTCCATGAAGGATGTGAGCCTAGAGCTTTTGCTCAGATATAATAGACAGGCAGCACAGTCCCCTTGTGCATCCCACAATATGAGGGATAGGGATAACTTCTAACATGGACTTGGGACTCCTATTGTTCACTTCCCCCATGGCAGTGTGGCTTTGCCAGGCCCCAGGGGAAGACTTTACAGATAGTGAAGAGAACACTGGATAAGCTGAGGTCAGATGTTTGGAAGGGAGTGTTCCCCTTTCTAAGCACTAGGGGAGGGAGGGAAAGGGATGAAGGAAGGGATGGGATAGGGAGGTGATGAGGAAGATGGCTGCCGAACAAGGAGGTAATTTATATTGCTAATCCTACTACATGGGAATAACTCTGAGACTGACTGAGATATGAATGTCTATGCATAAACAAGGATTCATGTTGCTCACAGATTTCTGTGATTTATTGCTTGAGATCATTTTTAGTATGGCATGAAGGAAGGTTTGCAGATGTCTTTCTCCTGCTCATACATACAATGAGCAGAGAACCTACCTTAATTTTTCTGTGCATCCCACACACTTCAAACAATTATAGTGTTAGAACTGTATAATGCTTGTGAGAAATTATGTTTTCAGAACAAAAGAAGCAGACACTGATTCTGGATCAGACCTGACGGGTTTCATTCCTCTCAGCATGCTGGATGCTGACATCCTGAGTCCTCCATGTTCCAGGCCCAGGATCTTCAGTTGCTCTTACCCATCAAACAGGACAGCATTGTAGATACCTTCTGATCCAAATCAGTCTAGCATTTCATACTGTCCCACACAGAATTCCTATTAAGCCTGGTATTTCTCCTCATTTAGAAAATGAAACACAAATTGTATCCATGGCCAGCTTAACCATTTTCCACAATTGTTTTTGGGCTCCTTCAAATGTTATTATTTTCTCTAAATTCACCTGAAGAAACAATAAGAAATCCATGCCCTATTTCTGCTAAGGGGAGTTGGGTAGGTTTCTGCTTGCTCTCTTGGTCTACAGATGTTTATTTTCAGCAGGGGTTGGTTATAAGTTATTATTGTTCTTATACAGAGAGAAAACTAGATTGGACAAAGGGACATCTCTCTTTTCCTTCATCTTTTTTCATAGGTAAGGAAATAGGAGCTGAAAAGAGAGAAAGGGGGATGTAGAAATCCAGAGGGAGGATAGAAAAAAAGTAGATTATTGAATCTACTCCTTAACTCAAAGCCTTAATTGTTACTCACAAATACAGTTATTTTTAATACATTGGTAAAGAATTTTGTATATTAATTGAAAATAAATGTAATTATGACACATCGGTATACAATTCAAATCGGATATTATTCTTCACACACACACACTATATATATATATACATATATATAATTTTTACTCTAATATGAGGTATTATACACATCCAGATCAATTATAATACAAGGTTTACCTCTAATACCTTGAAAGAGTTGCTGTAACCCATTTAGGATAATGAAGTAATATAAGCTAAGTGTTAGTTGAAAAATCAGGGCCAAATCAAACACTAGTCTAATTTTATCACAAGAATATATATCCTAGTTCTAACAGGTAGATATGATTTTATAGATGTATACACTAGCCTTGTTTTTCTTGTCTAAAATATTAAATAAATTATATTACCACCCAAACCCAAGAATTTCATCCATTGATCCATTTTCTCTGATTTTTATATCCACTGAGAGAGGCTCATGAACACACAATCATTGGTAAATTCTTCCACTGCCAGTCCCAGCTGTAGAACGGAACTATAAATACATGACTAACAACACTGTATAAGAAGAGTTTACCTATTAAACACTGTGTCAATTCCCAGTTACTAGTTACCATTTGCTTCTAAGATATTCAAGACATTGCTTCTTTACAGCCACTATTGGTATATAAAATGAATGAAAGCAATGTAGGAAAACAAAAACAGTGTAGAAGAAATGAGCCAGCACAGGGCTTTAAACTTTGAAAACTGAGGATCCCAGAAGAAGATTATCATTTAATTCGCACATATCCAGCTTACTTTCTCATTAATAAATGATTGGTTGGCAGGAGGGATAATAGGTTTTATGTAGCATTTAAAATGAGGTACACAAGTCAGGCATCATCTCTCAGTCTTCCTGACCCTTTAAAACCATGCATTAACATGTAAATGAACAGTGGTTTTGTGATGAGCTTGATAATTTTGTATACATCAGGATTTAATAAATTTCTAGATTCAGCCTGCTTATTGATTCTCAAGACAATGAAATCACAGGCTTTGGTTGCATATCCTAGATCTGTCACTGGTACAGCATATCATCCACTATACAGAGTCTGAGGATCTCAGTTACATCTCCCTAATTTGGGCTTGATGATACAATGCCCAGTGTATCCCCATGACCTGGAGTATTGTGAATCCTCCTTGAACCATTACTGAATGTCTATATATGGATTATCTGACGAAAACCATTGACATCATTCTAACTGTGTTTTCATAATGAACTTGTTGAGACATTCAAGGGTCAAATTTTGAAGAAAGTGGCTTCCTCTCAAGGCTTTAAAATTCACAAACACAAATGATGTCATATAACTTGAGACTGAACTATCCACATATGCATTTACCTACTCATGTTTATCACATGGAATATGGACGTCAGATGCAGAGCCCCAGGGTAGAAAATGTTCAGTACTTCTCCAAGGGTCAGGATAAATATGAATGAAAAAAAGAATCATAAACCTAAAGGTAGAATCTCCTTTGGCCAGAAATATAAAAGCAGTTATAAGTACAGAGGTGCCCATCTGATGATGTGCTGATCTATGTGGCACTTCTCAATCCACGTTGCCCAGGCTTAAGCCAGGACAAATATGTTCACTTTGATTTTCCTCTATTTGCTCCTGAACATTCAACTCCTCATGGCAAGTTTCATGTATCCAATATGCTTTTGGAGAATGAAACAAAGTGAAGACAAAGATGGGGACTTGGCAACAGATTTTGTCTTCTCCCTTGGAGAAATACAGTGGCCTGCGGAGTGTGGGAAGTTGAAGCTCCTGGCAACCTGCCAGGCAAGATGACTTGCAATTCTGCTCCTGGATGGTAAACAAGTCCTTATTTGGGTTGTGGGCCGTGCTTTGCTCTGATGTATGCACCCTGCCTTGTCGAGAACCAGTTGGAGCTACCAACATAAGACCTGCTGATTGGGTGAGGCAGAGGATATAAGAGGGGCGCTGGGGTGCAAGAGAAGAAGCTTGCTGAAAAGGTTCCTGAATAAACTGCCTGGAGAAGAAAGTTCGGGTCGTGTCCTTATTTTCCGCTGGTCAGAAGGGTCGCAACAAGTGGTGGCCCATACGGGGACCCTTGTCATTTACGAGCGCTCAGAACTCCTGGTGGTCAGGGCAGTCGACTGGTAAGTTCCTTGGTAAGGGGGGGAGAAGCTAAGTTCTCGAATGCAGAGATTATAAGGTTCCAGGTAGGACTATAAAGACTCGGTACGAGCAATAAGGCTCCCGGTAGAGGACAAAGTGAAACAGAAAGTAAAATGGGAAATTTACCATTCAGCCTGTGTTTATTGCACTTAAAGATTTGTTGAGAACAAAATCTGCAAAATCTGTAATAGCATCAGATTCAGAGGGGGAAGACTCAGAAGAGGAAGTAAAATAACTGATCTGGAAAATGGAGAAGCTAGAATCCGGGGTGGAGCTCTCGGCTACTGGGCCACCTCTATCTCAGTTGCCTCGGCCGCCTCCCTACATTCAAGAGAATGGCTCAGGGACAGAACGTACCTTTTGCCCAGAGGTGTGGAGAGAGGCACGGACTCTGTGGGGTAGAGATCTCTTGCAAGGCATGGGGTTTAGATTAACCAATGAAACTGGCTACAGTAAGCAAGCTCAGGATATGATGAAAAGTATGGGGTACCATCCAGGATAGGGGTTGAGAAAGCACCTACAAGAAAGGAAATCCCCTATACAACCTGAGAAGAAGGAAGGAAGAGGTGGACTGGGTTTTTCCTAGGGGCCATTGAGGAGGCTCTACCCATTACCTGGAAGTCTGAGGAGCCAGTATGGGTTCCTCAATGGCCGCTTTCCTCAAAAAAGCTTGAAGCTGCTAAAGCTTTGGTAAAAGAACAGCTAGCCCTAAGACATATTCAGTCCTCTGTTTCACCTTGAAATACACCCATTTTTTGTGGTAAAGAAAAAATGAGGAAAGTAGAGGTTATTACATGATCTGAGAGCCATAAATAAGCAAATGAAAATTATAAGCCCGGTTCAACGAGGCTTCCCATTACCTTCCACAATTCCTAGGAATTGGCCTATTATTGTAATTGATATTAAAGATTGTTTTTTCTCTATTCCTCTGCATAAGAATGATTTAAAGCGATTTTCTTTTACCTTGCCTTCAATTAATCATGCAGAGCCTGATAAAAGATTTGAATGTGTTGTTTTGCCTCAAGGCATGGCAAATAGCCCTACCATGTGTCAACTTTATGTTGCCAAAGCCCTTAAAAATATTAGACAAAATTTTCAAAAAAATATATTGTTATCATTATATGGATGATATTTTACTAGCAGGAAAGAATGAACAAGAATTGGATTTGGCTTATTGCCAGGTCATAAAAGATTTTAAAAGATTTAGATTGTATATTGCCCCCAAAAAAGTTCAAAAAGATAAGGTTGTGAGATATTAAAGAGTAAAAATATATTCAGATAAGATTATACCTCAAAAGCTTCAATTGCGAGTAGATAGTTTAAATACCCTGAATGATTTTCAAAAATTATTGGGAGATATTCAATGGGTGAGGCCATTCTTAAAGTTATCTAATCAACAGCTGCGACCATTGTATGATATCTTACAGGGAGATCCAGAATTAACCTCTAATAGGAAGTTAACACCTGAAGCCCGAGGCCCTCTCCTTAGTGGAGGATGAATTGGCAAAAGCCTCTCTAGGGAGAAGGCAGGAAGGACAACCATTTTCATTATGTTTATTACCTAACAGCAGTCAGCCTACTGGAGTTATATGGCAGGGAATACCCCTTGTGTGGATACATCCCAGAATTTCCCCGTCTAAAACTCTGAGTCACTATCTTTCTGTTATAGCAACACTGGGATTGCAAGGCTTACAACAATGCATCCAACATTTTGGGTACCCCCCCACAAAAATAATTGTGCCCTACACTGCTCAACAAATAGAGGTGCTATTAGCTATGATTGATGATTGGGCCATATTAAGATGTAGTTTTGATGGTGAATTTGAAAATCATTTACCTAAAGATCCAATTCTACATTTTGTTAAAGAACACTCCATTATTTTCCCAAAAGTAACAAGGAGCCAGCCCTTAGAGGGTGCCTGTACTATATTTACTGATGGATCAAAGACCGGATGTGGCGCTCATGTTTTGGATGGAAAAGAGCCGATAGTTATTCAACTTGCTCCAGCATCCCGCCAAATAATTGATTTGCGTATTGTGTTATTAGTATTTCAAAGACATAAAGAGGCATTTAATTTGTTGTCAGATTCCCAGTATGTTGTTAATATTTTAAAAGAATTAGAAGTGGCAGGAAAAATTAATATTAAAAGCCCTATTCAACCTATTTTAGTTCAGTTACAGGGAGAGATTTGGTCCCATAAAAATCCTTTTTTTGTGCAGCACATTAGAGCTCATTTGAATTTCCCTAGTCCTTTGAGTGAAAATAATGATTTAGTAGATAAAGCTACACGCGCTATTTTTGTGTTTTGTGGAATGTTTAATGTAAAAAAGGCTCAACAGTTTCATTCTCGATTTCATGTGAATGCAGGCACCCTTGCACCCCACTTTCAAGTGTCCCATGCTGATGCGTGTGGTATTGTCAAGGCTTGCGGTGCATGTGTTCCCTTTTTGCCCAATCCATCATGGGGTGTGAACCCTAGAGGTTTATGCCCCCAACATATATGGCAAATGGATGTAACTCATGTTAATGAATTTTGAAAATTAAAATATGTGCATGTGTCGGTGGATACTGCTTCAGGTATCATTTTTGCTTCAGCTCTTGCTGGGGAAAAAGCCAAACACGTTATATCACATTGCTTTGAAGCCTGGAGTGCTTAGGGTATCCCAAAACAATTAAAAACCGACAATGGTCCTACATATACTTCTGCTTCTTTTACTCAATTTTGTCAACAAATGGGTATAGAGTTAAACCATAGATTGCCCTATAATCCTCAGGGACAAGACATTATAAAACGAGCTCATATAACTTTAAAAGACTGTTTATTAAAACAGAAAGGGGGAATAGCCTCTGGCAGAACACCAAAGGAGCGCCTGGCTATTGCTCTCTTGACCTTGAATTTTTTTCATCTGGATAAAGATGGCCGATCTGTGGCTGATCGACATGGCTCCCTGGAGCCTGCCTCTAAGGGCATGGTCCTCTGGAAGGATGTTCTCACAGAAAAGTGGAATGGACCTGATCCTGTAGTGGTGTGGGCCAGAGGCTCAGTTTGTGTGTTTCCGCAGACGCAGTCACAGCCCATCTGGGTTCCTGAGAGACTTACCAGATTGGCTGCTTCCAAGCAAGATGTTTCTTCTGAAGTGCCTACTGATGATAATCTTTTTTCACAAAGGGAGGACTGATAAACTTCGATGGGGGTATTTTGTCGGTGTTCCCTAGTCCTTTGCCCTTACGGCACTTTGCCACTGTTTTTCCTCAGCGTTCCTTGAGCAAGAGCCCGGCTCATGGGTCCTCTGAAGCCACTGCAAGAAGAGATGTGCTGGGTGGCTACATCGGCAGGAGAATAAATAGAAACAAATTCCCGGAGGATGTTTTTGGCCATCTCAATGTTGTTGCGGGCAATGACCAAAGCTTTCTGAATGTCCTGGTAGGAGTATACCTGACTCATGAGGCGCTCAATCTCACTTGAGAGCTGTGGCGTGGGGGCAATGGCAACAGGGCTAGCAGTGGCACCTCCACCTTGTTGATAGCTACTTGTTTTTCGTTCAGAGTTGATTCTCTGAGGGAATGGTTTGGGGGGCCTCTCAGGAACTTGGGAACCCTCATTGAAGTTTGTGGGATTGCCATCCAGACGCAACCAGCCAGGGGGGGAGCTGGCATTGGAGATGTCAGACGGGGTTCGGCAGGCCAGTACAGCTGGCACAGGTGGCTTAAGCACATCATACCCATCATCCTCGTTTTCTGATTCAGTTCCCTGGCCTGTGGAGGCACCCTCAGCTATGACCTTATTTCGGTATCACTGCGGCTATTGTTGCCGCTATAGCTGTTTCTGCCACAACGGCCACCACTGCTGCTGTGACCCTTACTTCTACTGTGCAGACTGCTCCTGCAGTGAATAATATGTCTGCTAGCGTGGCCACTGTGCTAGACACCCAGCAAAATATCAACTCCCACCTGAGATCAGGCATTACTTAATCAGCGTGTGGACCTGCTGCAAGACCAAGTGCATGTGCTTGCCGAGATAGCCCAACTTCATGTCAATGGAAGCATTCGGGTCTCCGTGTAATATCTATCCCCTTTAATAACATATCCCATTCTGCTAACTTGTTCAGACAATTGTCTAAGTATCTTACAGGTAATTGGACCAGAGAATTTGAAATCCTACCAAAAGAATTGAGGACTTCAATTCTTCACATCAATTCCACACGAGTTGACCTCATCATGGCTAACGACCTTTCATATTGGATTGCTCAAACCATGGGCCATCTCCGGGAATGGGCGGGCATGGGGACATTGGGCCTGTGCCTCATTCTTATCAGCTGCCTTGCATTCTGGTTTATGTGCCAATTGCACATTCAACAACAAAGAGCAAATGCCATTGTTGTCCAAGTGTTGCAGCCCTAGAGGATGGCCAATCTCCACAGATTTGGCTTGGTTATATGAAGGATCTATGAGCAGTCCCCCAGATCACCACTCTCAGGATGCGAGGCTTAGCACTGCAGGGATGGTGCTGCATGAAGACCAGCGTCATCCTGAGGAGCATGTCTCATTGCATACGGGTTAGTGTCCCAGACCCCGTCTCCAGGAAAAAGGCACTGGGTTGGGTGTGGCCAAGCCAGACTCCCTGAGTGGGGTTTGGCTGGGCCATTACAATCTCCCATCTTGACAACTGGAGATCAGACCTCTACTCCCACCGGTTGCGTTTTAAAATAAAGAAGGGGGAATTGTGGGAAGCTGAAGCTCCTGGCAACTTGCCAGGCAAGATGACTTGCAATTCTGCTCCTGGCTGGTAAACAAGTCCTTATTTTGGTTATGGGCCTTGCTTTGCTCTAATGTATGCACCCCGCCTTGTTGGGAACCAATTGGAGCTACTGATGTAAGAGCTGCTGATTGGGTGAGGCAGAGGATAAAAGAGGGGTGCTGGAGTGCAGGAAAAGAAGCTTGCTGAAAAGGTTCCTGAATAAACAGCCTGGAGAAGAACGCTCGGGTCGTGTCCTTAATTTCTGCTGGTCGGAAGGGTGGGGACAGTCTCTCATGCCAGTCTCGGGGGAACTTATCCCCTTCTGGTCTCTGAACCCTCCTTCACACACATGATGCACATGCATACACTCAGGTACGTACACATACCTAGAAAAAATACTTTAAAAAATTCTGTATCAAATGTTTAAGTGACTAGAAATCGTAATAGTCATTATTATTATTTTTTAACCTTAAACAAAGTATATTAAAACTCCTCCTCGAAGAGTCACATTTCGGTGAAGTATTAGTGTGAAAATACAGAAAAAGCTGTAGTAGTGGCTAGTGTTATGTCAGCTTGACACAAGATGGAGTTATCACAAAAAAAGGAGCCTCACCTGAGACAACGTCTCCAGAAGATCTGTCTGGAGGCAGGCCTATCTGGCATTTTCTTAGTGATCATGGGGAGCGCCTGACCTATTGTGGGTGGCCCATTCTTGCGTGGTCTGTGGTTCAATAGAGAAGCAGGCTAAGCAAACCAGTAGGCAGCACCCTCCATGGCCTCTGCCTCAGCTCCTGCCTCCATGTTCCTATCCTGCTTGAGTTCCTGCCCTTATGGCTTTCAAGGATGAACTGTTACATGGAACTGTGGGTGCAATAAACTCTTTCCTCCCCAACTTGCCTTTTGGTTATGTTGTTTCTTCACAGCAACAGTAACTGTAACTAAAGAGCTTTTTTCTTTTTTAAAAAAATTACAGAACTAAAAATATCTTTAATTCTCCATACGGCAGTTTAGCTTAACAAATGCCAATAGAATATAGAAAACACTAACGTGATAACTGTTGCAAATACGATGATTCACATTTTAACTCATCTTGCCTCCGCTTCAAAAGTGCTTCTGATCGTTGTAAAAGCAGCGTGTATGTGGATGATTCCAGCTCCTCAAAGCCGACAATCTGAAACACAAGGTAACGTTCTGCAGTTTATCAATAATGGATTAGGAAAAGAT
>NW_026131888.1:0-23185 GCF_903995435.1 Acomys russatus | reverse complement strand
TAGAGAGATCGGGGATACAAGGCACTTTCCTCAACATAATAAAGGCTATATACAGCAAGCCAATAGCCAAAATCAAAGTAAATGGTGAGATACTCAAGGAAATTCCTCTAAAATCGGGAACAAGGCAAGGCTGCCCACTCTCTCCATATCTCTTCAATATAGTACTCGAAGTTCTAGCCAGAGCAATAAGACAACAAAAGGAGATCAAGGGTATCCAAATGGGAAAGGAGGAAGTCAAATTATCCCTCTTTGCAGATGATATGATAGTGTACATAAGTGACCCTCAAAACTCTACCAGAGAACTCCTAAAGCTGATAAACACCTTCAGTAAATTGGCTGGATACAAAATTAACTCAAAAAAGTCTGTAGCCTTCCTATACACAAATGACACGCTTGCAGAGGAAGAAATTAGGAAAACCACACCCTTCACATTAGCCACAAGCAATATAAAATATCTAGGAGTTACCCTAACTAAGCAAGTGAAGGACTTGTATGAAAAAAATTTCAAAACTCTGAAGAAAGAGATTAAAGATGACCTGAGAAGATGGCGTGATCTTCCTTGCTCATGGATCGGGAGAATTAACATAGTAAAACTGGCCATCCTACCAAAAGCAATCTACAGATTCAATGCAATCCCTATTAAAATAACTACACAATTTTTTAAAGACATTGAAAGTTCAATTCTGAACTTCATATGGAAAAACAAAAAACCCAGAATAGCTAAAACAATCTTGTACAATAAAAGGTGCTCCGGAGGAATCTCCATACCTGATCTCAAACTGTACTATAAAGCAATAGTAATTAAAACAGCATGGTACTGGCACAGCAACAGGCTGGTTGATCAGTGGAATCGAATCGAAGACCCAGATATGAATCCATACACATATGGTCACTTGATTTTTGACAAAGAAGCCAAATCCATTCAATGGAAAAAGGATAGCATCTTCAACAAATGGTGCTGGTCTAACTGGAGGTCTATGTGTAAAAAAATGCAACTGGACCCTTATTTGTCACCTTGCACAAAACTCAAATCCAAGTGGATTAAAGACCTCAACATAAAACCAGAGACACTAAGCCACTTAGAAGAAAAAGTGGGAAAGAGCCTGGAACATATTGGCACAGGACACAACTTCCTGAACAAAACACCAACGGCCCAGGCCTTAATGTCAACCATTAATAAATGGGACCTCATGAGGCTGAGAACCTTCTGTAAGGCATGAGACACTGTCTTGAGAACAGAGCGACAGCCTACAGACTGGGAAAAAAATCTTCACCAACCCTACATCTGACAAAGGTCTAATATCCAAAATATATAAAGAACTCAAGAAATTAAACACCACCAAACCGAATAACCCAATTGAGAAATGGGGCTTGGAACTAAACAGAGAATTCTCAACAGAGGAGTATCAAATGGCTGAGAAACACTTAAAGAAATGCTCAACCTCCTTAGTCATCAGGGAAATGCAAATCAAAACAACTCTGAGATTCCATCTTACACCCATCAGAATGGCTAAGATCGAACATTCAAGTGACACCACATGCTGGCGAGGATGTGGGGAGAGAGGAACACTCCTTCATTGCTGGTGGGAATGCAAACTAGTACAGCCACTTTGGAAATCTATCTGGTGCTATCTCAGAAAAATGGGAATAGGGCTTCCTCAAGACCCAGCTATTCCACTCCTTGGAATATACCCAGAAGATGCTCCAGCACACAACAAGAAAATTTGCTCAACCATGTTCATAGCAGCCTTATTCATAATAGCCAGAACATGGAAACAGCCTAAGTGTCCCTCAGTAGAAGAGTGAATAAAGAAACTGTGGTACATATACACTATGGAATACTACTCAGCTATTAAAAACAAGGAATTCCCGAAATTTGTGGATAAATGGATTGAGCTAGAAATGATCATAATGAGTGAGTTAACCCAGAAGCAGAAAGAATCAAATGGTATATACTCACTTATATCTGCATACTAGCCCAAGGGGCATGTCCCACAAAAGCCTTCACTTACCAGGAAACTGGGACAGAGGGGAAGGCATCCTATTGGGACTCTAAATGAGAGACGCATGGGAGAACAGCAAAATAAAAGGATCCAGAGGGTCCTAGAAATCTACAAGTAGAACAATATGATAGGCAGATTTGGGCCCAGGGGTCCCGCTCAAACTAAGGCACCAGCCAAGGACAATACAGGAGGTAAACTTTAAACCCCTTCCCAGATCTAGCCAATGGTCAGAATATTCTCCACAGTTGAGTGGAGAATGTGATACGACTTTCTCACGTGTTCTGGTGCCTCACATTTGACCATGTCCCCTGGAGGGGGAGACCTGGTAGCACTCAGAGGAAGGACAGCAAGTAGCCAAGAAGAGACTTGATACCCTATGAGAATATATAGGGGGAGGTAATCCCCCTCAGGAACAGTCATAGGGGAGGGGAATAATGGGAAAATGGGGGGGGAGGAATGGGAGGATACAAGGGATGGGATAAACATTGAGATGTAACAAGAATAAATTAATAAAAAAAAAAAGAAAAAATAAATCACAAAAAAAAAAAAAAAAAACAAAAAAAAAATAAAAAAATAAAAAAGTGTTTGTTTAAAGTAAAAAAAAAAAAAACAGTTGCAGGTCATTCCATGGGTTAAGTGGTGGACATCTAGGACCCAGCAGCAAGGTCAGTGCAACCTCCGAGCCTCTCTTTCTGATTCCAACAGGGTGAGCACATCACCCTCTCGAACGGGGCCTTTGACGTTTTGGATGATAGAGTGGCTGGTGTCATCCATGAATTCCACACGCACCTGCATGCACTGTCCCTGTGAACCGGTCCTGCCCAGCACTTTGGTTACCCTAACCAGCTTTATGGCCTGCATGCGGCTCGTGTCCATGATGGCGGCGATCTGGCGGAGAGCGAGAATTTTTCTTTCAATGTCTTTAAAATTGTGTAGATATTTTGATAGGGATTGCAATGAATCTGTAAATTGCTTTTGGTAAGATGGTCATTTTTACTGTGTTTATTCTCCCGATCCTTGTGTTAATTTTATATCCAGCCACTTTGCTGAAGGTGTTTATTAGCTAGAGGATTTGTCTGGTGGAATTTTGAGTGTCACTTAGGTACACTATCATATCATCTGCAAACAGTGATAATTTGACATCCTCCTGTCCAATGTGGATAAACTTGATCTCCTTTTGTTGTCTTATTGCTCTACTAAAACATCAAGTACTACTTTGAAGAGATACTGAGAGAAAGAGCAGCTTTGTCTAGACCCTGATTTTAGTGGAATATCCTTGAGTTTCTCTCCATTTTATTTTATTTTAGCTATTGGCTTGTTGTATGTATCTTTTATTATGTTTTTGTACATGCCTTGTATCCCTGATGTTCCAAGTCTTTACACTTGAATGGGTGTTGGATTTTGAGAAATGCTTTCTTAGCTTCTAAGGAGATGATCATGTGTTTTTTCTTTCATTTTATGGTGGATAAAATTGATGGATTTCCATATATTGAACCATCCCTGCATGCCTGGGATGAAGCCTACTTGGTCATGGTGAGTGATGTCTTTGATGTGTTCTTGGATTTGGTTTACGAGTATTTATTGAGTATTTTTGTGTCAATATTCTTAAGAAAAATAGGTCTGAAATTTTCTTTGTCTGTTGGGTTTTTCTGAGATTTATGTCTTAGTATGACTGTGCCATCATAGAATAAATTTGGTAATGTTCCATACATTTCTATTTTGTGGACTAGTTTGAAGAGTATTGGTATTAGGTCTTCTTTGAAGGTCTGGTAGATTTCTGCACTGAAACCATCTGACCCTGGGCATATATGTTTCTTTGTTTTTTTGTTTGTTTGGGAGACTTTTGATGACTGTTCCTATTATTCTAGGAGAAATAGGACTTTTCAATTTCTTTATCTCATACTGACTCAAACATTGATAATTTCCATCAAGAAGATGCCCATTTTCCTCAGTTTTTCAAATTTTGTGGACTATAAGCTTTTGAAGTAGGACATAATGATTCTTTGTATTTCTTCAGTGTCTGTTGTTTTATCTTCCTTTTCATTTCTGATATTGTTGATTTGTATAGTGCCTCTCTGTCTTTAATTAATTTGACAAAGGGTTTATCTATCTTGTTGATTTACCCAAAGAACCAGTTCTTGGTTATGTTGGTTTTTGAATTTTTCTGTTTGTTTCCAATTTATTGGTTTCAGCCTTGTGTTTGATTATTTCCAGCCATCTATTCCTCTTTGGTGTTTCTGCTTCTTTTTCTCTAGGGCTTCCAGGTATATTTTTAAATTTCCTAAATTAAATGTTTCTACTCTCTTTATAAAGTCTTTTAGTGTCATGAATTTTCTTCTTAGCATTGTTTTCAATGTTTCCCACAAATTTGGGTATGTTTTACCTTCATTTTTATTGAATTTTAAGAAGTCCTTAATTTCTTTATTTCTTCACTGATCCAATTGTTGAGTAGAGAGTTTTTCAGTTTCCATGTGTATAGGTTTTTTGCTATTTCTGTTGCTATTGAAGTCCAGCTTTAGACCATGGTTATTGGATAGGATACAAGGTATTATTTCAAACTTCTTGTACCTATTGAGGCTCACTTTGTGACCTACTATATGGTCAGTTTTGGAGAAGGTTCTGTGAGGTGCTGAGAGGAAGGTATAATTATTGTTTGGGTGAAAATTCTGTAGATATCTGTTAGGTCCATTTGATTCATGACATTGGTTAGCCTTACTATTTCTCAGTTTAGTTTCTGTTTCATTGACCTATCTTTTGATGAAAGTGGGGTGTTGAAGTCTCCCTCTATTGATGTGTTTATATCAATGTGTGACTTAAGCTTTGTTAATATTTATTTTACCAATGTGGAAAAAAAGAAGAAAAAAGAAAAAGAAAAAGAAGTGTGGATGCCCTTGCATTGTGCTTATAAATGCTCAGAACTGCGATGTCATTGTGGTTGAATTTTTCCTTGATGAGTATGAAATTTCCTTCCTCATCTCTTTTGATTAATTTCAACTGAAAGTCTATTTTATTATGTATTAAAATGGCTACACCAGCTTGCTTCTTGAGTCTGTTGGCTTAGAATACCTTTCTCTAGCTTTTGACACTGAGGTAATGTTTATCAGTGTGTATGAGATGCATTTCTTGAATGCAGAAGAATGTTGCATCTTGTTTATGCTTCCATTCTGTTTGTCTATGTCTTTTTATTATAGAATTGCGACCATTAATGTTGAGAGATATGAATGACCAGTGACTGTTAAGTCCCATGATTTTGATGTTGGTTGTGGTAGAGTGTTTGTGTGGTTGTTTTGCTACTGTGAGTTTATCTATTTCCTGTGTTATCTTGGTTGCAGTTTGTCATTTTGTGTTGGAGTGTTTCTTCTAGTAACTTCTGTAGGGACAGATATGTGGATTGGTACTGTTTGAATTTGTTTTTGTCATCTTGTCTTCTCCCTCAATGGTAATTGAAGGTTTCACTGGGTATAGTAATCTGGCCTGGCATCTGTGGTCTCTGAGGGTTGGCAGGACCTCTGCCCAGGCCCTTCGGGATTGTATAGTCTCTGCTGAGAAATTTAGTATAATTCTCATAGTTTTGCGATTTGGCCTTTTTCCTTTGCTCTTGTAATATTTTTTCTTTGTTCTATACATTTTGTGTTTTGATTATTAGGTAATGGGATTAATTTATTTTTGCTCTGTTCTATATGGTGTTCTGTAGACCTCTTTTATGTTTATATGCATCTCTTTCTTTAAGTTGGGAATCTTCTACAAATTGCTGAAGATATTCTCTGGGCTGGAGCAGGGATTCTTCTTTTTTCCTCTATTTCTATATCCTTAGATTTCATCTTTTTATGGTTTCCTTGATTTTTTGGATGTCTTGTGTCAGGAATTTTTTAGACATAACACTTTCTTTGATGGTTGCATTAAATTCTTCTATTGTATCTTCTGCACCTGAGATTCTTTTCTCCATTTTTTGAATTTTATTAGAGAAGCTCACCTCTGAAATTCCTGTTTTCTTCTATAATTTCTCTTCTTCCCAGCTTTCTTCTGTCCGTGTTTTATCATTTTTCCCATTTTTATCTTCAGGTCTTCAAATGTTGTAGTGATTTTCTTCATCTGACTGTTCACATTTTCCTGATATCTTCTGGTTGATTTCTTTCATTTCCACTCTTTAGGCTTCAGTCAGTGCTTCTCTAAGGTCATCAACCTGTTTGTACACATCTTCCTGTATTTGTTTATGGATTTTGTTTGTTTCCTTCATTTTCATCTTCATTACTATGCATTTCACGTCATTTATTTTGCTTCAGGTGTGTTTGCTGTTCCAGGGTTTAATTATTTGGTATAATTGAGTTCTCGAGATGTCATATTATTTTTGGTTTGGTTGTTTGTGTTTTTATTCTGGCCTTTATCTGTCTTGCTGATTCTGATGTTTATGATGTAGTTTTGGTGTCCTTTACTGGCCATTGAGAATAGTTCGTTGGTGAGTATCTATAGTGCTATAATCCTCACCTGTGGGGATCAGGGTATCCTTTAGTGCATCAGGCAGGTGACTTAGTTTCAGCTCCAAGGGACTTTGTCTCATACCTGGGCTCACTACTGGGTCCAACAGAGGCTGGTGATGGTGATCTGCAGCCCAAGGTTCAGTCTGAGATAATGAAAGTAAGATCTGCCTTTGGCTGGGATTTAGAGATCCTCCACTTGGCCACAGGGGCCCCGGGACCTCGGATTAGTATGCCAGAGAATGCGGAGCTGCTATCTGTCTTAGACTTTTGCCCATTCTTTTTTAGACCTGCCTCTTCTTGCTCTAGCCCTAGCCATGGGACCTAGGTTCAGTCTGTCAGAGAGTGTGGAAGCTGTCTGCTGGCCTGAACTTCTTCCTGCCCATCCTTGCTCCTGCCACAGGACCTAGATTTCAGTTCAACAGAGATAGAGTGGGAGCAGTGCCTATTCAAGAATCTGTCTGAAGCCATCTGAGCCACTAGGTGGGCCCTGTGTTACTCTATGTACTGGCAGGGTGATCTGAGCTCAGGTCTATCCCATACACACACTGTGCTCCCCCGTGGGCTAGCCGATACTAAGGATAGTAGTCTGCAACCCACAATTGAGACAGAGAGAGTGCAACTACCACCCATGTCTCAGTGCTGGCCTTTAAAGACCCAGCCTACAGACACAGGACTGCAGGTGTGCGGTCTTGGTCTGATCCACACATTCTACTGGGTTCTCCTTTGAGCAAGAAGAGCTAAATGCTGGTGTTTCATCACCCACAGTTGAGTCCCAGATACACATTCCAAAATATAGAGCACAGCTACAGATGACAGTCTGGTATGCAGCTAGTCTATGGGGACTGAGCACCCATCCTCCCTGGACCAGTTGGATGGCCCAAGGTGAGACCCACCTGTCTTCTGCACCACGTCCAAATCTCTCACCTAGGGATCTCCAGGTCTTGTGGTCTCTAGCTCTGATCCTATCTCTAGGCTCCATCCTGCTGCTCAGACACATGCATAGTTGGCACTGCCATTTTTTATCTCCCCAAGAGATAATATATTTAATGAAACTTTTAAGATTCTAAAAATGTATTACAAATAGCAAATGAATATGTAGATATGAAGGTAAAAGCACAAAATGTTGGATGTTATTTTTTATTTATTATATCATCTGTTGTGAGCCATTAAATTTAATTTCATATATTGTTTATTCTGAATAATTCTTAAATAAACATGGCAGACAAGTGTCTATGTTCAGTGCTAACTTATGAAAATACAAAATGTTCCATGAGAGGTTTAATGGAGCAAAACTTACTCCTACGTTTGCTAAATAACTTACCACACTGGATTCCTCAGTTTCAACTCACACTAATAACCCCCTTACTGTCATTAACCTATTTGTAATTATTATTTTTAAAAATTTATTTAGATTATATCCTGAATTTTGTGTCTTCACTTCCTGCTCCCCCTCCCACTTTACCCTTTTCCCTTCCCCTAGACCTGTGACAGGTCAACACCTTCACACACACTAAAATCATAGCTTATCAGGTCTCATCAAGATAACTTGCTTCCACTTCTTCTGAGTGGCACCAGGCCTCCCCAACAAGGGGATTTGCTAAAATTGGGGGCACCAGAGTTCATGTCAGAGGCAGTCCCCACTCTCACCACAAGCATGAAGAATGAACTGTCCATTGGCTATAGCTCAAAAGATGGACTAGATTTCCTACATGCGTTGACCTTGGTTGGTACAGCAGTTTCTGAAGCACCCCACTCCCTGATCTGCAAGCCATGACAGTCTTCTTGTGGGGCTCCTAGACTCTCTGGATCCTCTATCTCTCCATGCTTCCATATCACTCTCACCTGTAGTTCAGTAGAGAGTCCCAGCATCTTGTACCAATCACCTGTGGATGTGAGGACCCTCAGAGGAAATCCATGTTTGGCTAATATCCACTATAAGTGAAAGTATTGCCATGCATATCTTCTGAGTCTGGGTACCCTACTCAAGATGATAATTTGTAGTTCCACCTACTTGCCTCAAGTTTCAAGATTTCCTTTCTTTTTTCTTTTTTTTTTTTTTTTAGGTTGTAGAGCATTTATTTAGCATAGACAAAGTCCTGAGTTCAATACCCTGCATTGCAGAAACTAGATGGTTTTTTTTGTTTTTGTTTTTTTAAATTAATTTTTTTCATATTACATCTCGATTGTTAGCTCTTCCCCTGTTTCCTCCCATTCTTCCCTCCCTCCCATTTCTCCCATTCCTCCCCTCCTCTATGTCTGTGACTGAGGGAGACTTCCTCCACCTATATATGCTCTGAGAATATCAAGTATCTTCTTGGTAACTAGCTATCCTTCCTCTGAGTGCCACCAGGTCTCCCCATCTGGGGGACATGGTCAGAAAAGGGCACCAGAGTTCATGTGTGAGTCAGATCTCACTCTCCACTCAACGGTGGAGAGTGTCATGTTACCTCGGCTAGGTGTTGGTAGGGGTTCCAAGCTTACTGCCTGTATTCTTCTTGGCTGGTGCCTTAGTTTGAGGAGGACCCCAGGATCCAGATCTGCCTGCCAGAAAGTTCTTCTTGTAGGTTTCCAGGATCCTGTGGGTCCTACTATTTCCTCTTTCTTCCATGCTACTCTTGCCTAAAGTCTCAATCGGATATCCTCTCCTCTGACCCACTTTCTTGGTAAGTAAAGATTTTCATGGTACGTATACCTTGGACTAGTGTTTTGATATAAGTGAGTATATACCGTTGTGTCTTTTTGCTTCTGGGTGAACTCAACTCAATTATGATAATTTCTAGATCAATCCATTTGTCCACAAATTTTGGAATTCCTTGTTTTTAATAAGCTGAGTAGTATTCCCATCAGTTAATATACCACAGTTTCTTAGTCCATTCTTCTACTGAGGAACACTTAGGCTGTTTCCAGTTATGGCTATTATTTATTAGAGCAGCTATGAAACATGGTTGAGGATATGTCCCTGTTATGTGGTAGGGCATTTTCTGGGTATATTCCAAGGAGTGGATGGCTGGGTCCTTGAGGAAGCCCTATTCCCATTTTTCTGAGAAAGCACCAGATAGATTTCCAAAGTGGTTGTACTAGTTTGCATTCCCACCAACGAAGGAGTGTTCCTCTCTCTCCACATCCTCGCCAACATGTGGTGACGTTTGAGTTTTTGATCTTAGCCATTCTGATGGTGAAGATGGAATCTCAGTGTCGTTTTGATTTGCATTTCTCTGATGACTAACGAGGACGAGCATTTCTTTAAGTGTTTCTCGGCCATTTGATATTCCTCTGTTGAGAATTCTCTGTTAAGTTCCAAGCCCCATTTCGCAATTGGGTTGTTTGGCTTTGTGGTGTTTAATTTCTTGAATTCTTTATATATTTTGGATATTAAACCTTTGTCAGATGAAGGGTTGGTGAAGATCTTTTCCCATTCTGTAGGCTGTTGCTTTGTTCTCTTGACAATGTCTCCTGCCTTACAGAAGCTTCTCAGCCTCATGAGGTCCCATTTATTAATTGTTGACATTAAGGCCTGAGCTGTTGGTGTACTGTTCAGGAAGTTGTTTCCTGTGCCTATGTGTCCCAGGCTCTTCCCCACTTTTTCCTCTAACTGAATTAATGTCTCTGGTTTTAAGTTGAGGTCTTTAATCCACTTGGACTTGAGTTTTGTGCATGGTACAAATAAGGGTCTAATTGCATTTTTCTACATGTAGACATCCAGTTAGACCAGCACAATTTGTTGAAGATGCTGTCGTTTTTCAATTGAATACACTTGGCTTCTTTGTCAAAAATCAAGTGAGCAAATGTGTGTGGATTCATCTCTGGGTCTTCGATTCAATTCCATTGATCCACCAGTCTATTGCTTTGCCAGTACCATGCTGTTTTAATTACTGTTGCTCTGTAGTACAGCTTGAGATCAGGTATGGAGATTCCTCCAGAGGATCTTTTGTTGTATAGTATTGCTTTTGCTAATCTGGGTTTTTTATTTCTCCATATGAATTTGAGAATTGATCTTTCAATATCTTCAAAGTATTTTGTAGGTATTTTGATAGGAATTGCGTTGAATCTGTAAATTGCTTTTGGTAAGATGGCCATTTTTACTATGTTGATTCTCCCGATCCACGAACAAGGTAAATCCCTCCATCTTCTCATGTCATCCTCAATCTCTTTCTTCAGAGGTTTGAAGTTTTTTTCAAATAAGTCCTTCATTTGCTTGGTTAGAGTTACTCCTAGATATTTTATATTGTTTGTGGCTATCGTGAAGGGAGTAGTTTTATTAATTTCTTCCTCGGCCTGTTTGTCATTTGTATACAGGAAAGCTACTGACTTTTTTGAGTTTATTTTGTATCCTGCCAATTTGCTGAAGGTGTTTATCAGCTGTAGGAGTTCTCTGGTGGAATTTTATGGGTCACTTACATACACTATCATATCATCTGCAAATAAGGATAATTTGACTTCTTCCTTTCCCATTTGGATTCCCTTGATCTCCTTTTGCTGTCTTATTGCTCTGGCTAGAACTTCAAGAACTATATTGAAGAGATAAAGGGACAGGGGGCAGCCTTGTCTGGTTGCCGATTTTAGAGGAATTTCCTTGAGTTTCTCTCCATTTAATTTAATGTTGGCTGTTGCTTTGCTGTATATGGCTTTTATTATGTTTAGATAAGTGCCTTGTATTCCCGATCTCTCCAGAACTTTGAACATAAATGGGTGTTGGATTTTGTCAAATGCTTTTTCTGCATCTAAAGAGATGATCATGTGGTTTTTCTCTTTCAGTTTGTTATGAATTACATTGATGGATTTCCGTATGTTAAACCATCCCTGCATGCCTGGAATGAAGTCTACCTGGTCATGGTGAATGATGTCTTTGATATGCTGTTGTATTCGCTTTGCAAGTATTTTGTTGAGTATTTTTGCATCAATGTTCATAAGAGAAATTGGTCTGAAATTCTCTTTTTTTGTTGCATCTTTGTGAGGTTTAGGTATCAATGTGACTGTGGCCTCATAGAAGAAATTTGGTAATATTCCGTCCATTTCTATCTTTTGGAATAGCTTGAATAGTATCGGCATTAGCTCCTCTTTGAAGGTCTGGTAGAATTCTGCACTGAAACCCTCTGGTCCTGGGCTTTTTTTGGTTGAGAGGATATCAGTGGTTGCTTCTACTTCTATAGGTGAAATAGGGCTATTTAATTTGTTTATCTGGACTTGGTTCAATTTCGGCAAATGGAATCAGTCGAGAAATATGTCCATTTCCGTTAAATTTTCGAATTTTGTGGCATAAATGCCTTTAAAGTAGGTTCTTAAGATTCTTTGTATTTCTTCGGTGTCTGTTGTTATGTCTCCCTTTTCATTTCTGATTTTGTTAATTTGGATAGTGTTTCTCTGTCTTTAATTAGATTGGCTAACGGTTTGTCTATCTTGTTAATTTTCTCAAAGAACCAGCTCTTGGTTTTATTGATTCTTTGGATTGTTCTCTTTGTTTCTAATTTATTGATTTCAGCTCTGAGTTTGATTATTTCTAGGCATCTACTCCTCTTGGGTGTTTCTGTTTCTTTTTTTTCTAGAGCTTCCAGATGTGTTGTTAGGTTGTTTATGTGAGATGATTCCTTTTTCATTCTCAAGGAGCTTAGTGCTATGAATTTTCCTCTTAGCACTGCTTTCAATGTGTCTCACAAATTTGGGTATGTTGTTCCATCATTTTCATTGAATTTCAGGAAGTCTTTTATTTCTTCCCTTATTTCTTCGGTGACCCATGTGTCATTAAGTAGAAAGTTATTTAGTTTCCACGTGTTAGTATGCTTTTTGTTATTTCTGTTGTTGTTGAAGTCCAGCCTTAGACCATGGTGATCTGATAAGATACAAGGTATTATTTCACTCTTCTTGTATCTATTGAGGTTTGCTTCATGACCAACTATGTGGTCAATTTTAGAGAACGTTCCATGGGGTGCTGAGAAAAAGGTATAATCCTTTGCATTTGGGTGAAAGTTCTTTAGATATCTGTTAGATCCATTTGATTCATGGCATTGGTTTATGAGGTTATTTCCCAGCTTATTTTTTGATTCAAAGGCCTATCCTTGAGTGGAAGAGGGGTGTTGAAGTCTCCCACTATTAATGTGTGGGTATCAATGAGTGGGGCAAGCTTTGTTAATAACTCTTTTACAAATGTGGGAGCCCTTGTATTCGGAGCATAGATGTTCAAAATTGTGATGTCTTCTTGATTGACTTTACCTTTGTCGAGTACAAAGTGACCATCCTCATCTTGTTTGATTAATTTTGGTTGAAAGTCTATTTTATTAGATATTAGAATGGCTACCCCCGCTTGCTTCTTGTGACCATTTGTTTGGAAATATTTTTCCCCAACCTTTTACTCTGAGGCAATGTCTGTCCTTGTGGTTGAAGGTGTGTTTCTTTAAATGCAGAAGAAAGTTGGGTCATGCTTATGCATCCATATCCGTAGTCTGTGTCTTTTTATTGGAGAGTTGAGGGCCATTGACGTTGAGAGATATTAATGACCAGTGATTAGTAAGTTCCCTTCACTTTTTGGTATTTGGAACAGTTTGAGATTTTGTGAGGTTGTGATTTTGCAAATGGTATATTTACCTATTTCCTATGTAGTTTTGGTTGTAGTTTGACAGAGTTGGGGTGGAGTTTTCCTTCTTAATAGCTTCTGTAAAGCCGGATTTGTGGCTAGGTTACTGTTTGATATTTGTTTTTGTCATGAAATCACTTGTCTTCACCGTCAATGGCTATTGATAATTTTGCTGGATATAGTAGTCTTGCCTGGTATCTCTGTTCTCTTAGGGTTTGCAGCACCTCTGTCCTGGCCCTTCTGGCTTTCATGGTCTCTGCTGAGAAGTCAGGAGTAATTCTGATAGGTTTGCCTTCATATGTTACTCGGCCTTTTTCTCTTGCCACTTTTAATATTTTTTCCTTGTTCTGTATATTTTGTGTTGTTATTATTATGTGGGGGGAAGATTTTCTTTTCAGGTCTATTCTATTTGTTGTTCTGTAGGCCTCTTGTATGCTCATATGCATCTCTTTCTTCAAATTGGGAAAATTTTTCTCCATTATTTGATTAAAGATGTGTTCTGGGCTGTGGGGTCGGCTGTCCAGTTTCTCCTGTAACCCTATTATTCGCAAGTTTCGTCTTTTCATGTGGTCTTTTACTTCTTGAATGCTCTGTGTTAGGAACTTTTCAGATTTAGCATTTCCCTGAATGGTTGTTTCCAGTTCTGCGATTGTATCTTCAAGTCCTGATATTCGTTCTTCCATTTCTTGCAATCTGTTAGATAAGGCCACCTCTGAGATGCTTGCTTTCCTCTTTGCAGCTTGATCATGTTTTTCTTCTGTGTGTTCCTGCATCATAGCTTCCATTTTTATCTTTATGTCTTGGACTGTTTTAATGATTTCCATCATCTGGTTATTTATATTTTTCTGAAATTCTTCAAGTGCCTCTTTATATGACTCTTTTAACTCTTCAGCCCTCTTGTTTGCCTCCTCCTGCATTTGTTTACAGATTTTATTTGTTTCTTCTATTATCATCTTCTTTACTAAGGACTTGAGGACATTTTCTTGCCTATCCATTGCTGTTAGGTTCTCTAGGTTGTTTTCATTGGGAATGTTGGAATCCGGAGATGCCAAACTGTTTTGGTTTTTGATAGGATTCTTACGCTGTCCTCTTGTCGTTTTGATTGCTCTGGTGTTGGAAGGTATTTTGTAGTGACCTTCGCTGGTTGAGAGTGGTTAATTGATGACTGATTATAGGTGAGGTGCTCTTGCCTGTGGGGATCAGGGGGTATTTTTGTGGAACAGGTAGGTGATCTGGTTTCACTCCTGGTGATTTTTGTCTGCCCCCTGGGCTCCAGGCTCAGCCAGCCAAAGTAGATATCTGTTTGGACTTCACTGCTGTAATTCAGATCAGCAGTCTTGGGACCTAGAATAAGGTCCACACACAAACGTTTTAGCTGAGTAGGTTGATCCCAGCTACCTGTCCTTCCTGTGGATTTGTAGTCAAGACCCCAGGTAGATTAGATCTTCTGGGGGTGTAGCTGTCTTTTAGCTCTGCCTCTATACCCTGTAGCAGTGCCCAACCTCTCCCAGTACTATATGCCTGGAGGGACCAAGGTCGCTCTTGGTCAGCAATTAGGCACTTCAAGCAAGACCCTCTTTTCATCTCCCAATAAAGTGAGAGTGCTTGCCTTGCTCGGGCCAGGATCTCCACTGGACTCCCTCATTCGGGGAGCAGTGAGTGCAGTGTCAGGACCTTGCGGCTGGGCAGTTAGTAAGACTGGTTCTACAGAGCTCTGGCGGTCGCTCGCAGAACCAAATCTTTCCGCCGGGGTATGTGGGTCCTCTCACACTCTGTGTCAGCAATTAGACACTGCAAACACGACCCATCCACGTCTTGTCTCCCGATAATGTGAGAGTGCCTGCCTTGCTCAGGCCAGGATCTCCCGCTGGGCTCACTCGTTGGGAAGCAGGGAGTGCAGGGCCAGCTCAGCTGGTCTCTCTCATTCAGCGAGCAGGGAGCGCAGGGCCAGGGCCTTGCGGCTGGGTGGTTAGTAAGACTGGCTCTGCAGAGCTCTGGCAGCCGCTCACAGAACCAAATCTTTCCGCCGGGGTATGTGTATCCCCTCACACTCTGGGTCAGCAATTAGAAACTGCAAACACGACCCAGCCACGTCTTGTCTCCCGATAATGTGAGAGTGCCTGCCTTGCTTGGGCCAGGATCTCCAGCTGGGTTCTCTCATTCGGGGAGCCAGAAGCGGGGAGCAGAGCGTAGGACCAGTGCCTTGCGGCTGGGTAGGAACAAAAGGGTTGCAGAGCTCTGGCGGAAGCCCGCGGACCCAGGTCTTCCCACAGGGCTAATAATTTCAGCTATAGCTCTAGGCAAGACCCACGTCTCCCGATGGGTCTGTGGAAGCAGTTCAAGCTGATTTCTCACTGCCGCTGTTTGCAGGCTCAGTCCGCTGTGACGGTGTTAAGTTTTGCCCTGGATGGCCAGCGAGCTGTAGTCCCACTATAACACTCTGTTGGGTCCCGCCCCCTGTGTTTTCAGTCAGCCTAGGCGGGTGACCTCTGCAGTTTGGGGTGGTGTGGAAGGAGGAATCCTAGGGCAGATTCACCCTCTTCGGTGAGACTCCTCTGGCTGGGGACTCTGGAAAAACCCCTCCCAAAACAGCGAATCTGTGCTTCATATACAGGCTGCAGTTTGCATGTGGATTCCGTCTCAGAGTTTGGGGAGTGCGTTTAGCACCTCCGGGATGTTCCTTGACCCAGGGGGGTAGGCCCCCTGTTTGGTCTGCTGCCTTTGGGGCCCCACTCACCTACAGTTCTCAAAATCCAGCAATCTGTTGCTCCTCTTATGTCTCTGGTTTCCACAGAGTAGATCAGATTCGTGGCTTAATGTTTGGCGCCAGCTTGGAATCCACCCTTTCTGTTTTTAATAACTGAGTAGTATTCCATTTTATAAATGTACCAGTTTCTTTTTCCATTCTTTGAATGAAGGACATCTAGGTAGTTTCAAGATTCTGGCTATTATAATTAAGGCTGCCATCAACACAGTTGAGCAAATTTCCTTCTTGTGTGGTGGACCATCGTTTGGATATTTGCCAAGAAGTGTCATAGGTGAGTCTTCAGGTAGCATTACTCCCATTTTTCTGAGAAAGTGCCAAATTAATTTCTCAAGTGGCTGCACAAGTTTGCACTCCCACAAGCAGTGGAGGAGTGTTCTTCCTCTTTCTACACATCCTCACCACCATGTACTATCACTTGAATTTTTGAACTTAGCCATTCTGATGAGTGTAAGATGGAATCTCAGAGTCATTTTGATTTGCATTTTTCTGATGACTAAGGAGGTTGGGCATTTCTTTGTTTCTCTACCATTCAATACTCCTCTGTTGAGAATTCTCTGTTTAGCTCTGAACCTCCTTTCCTAATTATGTTACTTGTATTGGTGGTGTTTAATTTCTGGGGTTCTTTATATATGTTGGATATTATTTGTCAGATGTAGGATTGGTGAAAATCTTTTCCTAGTATGTAGGCTCTTGTTTTTTTTTCTGTTGACAGTGCCCTTTGCCTTACAGAAGACTGTCAGTTTTATGATATCCCATTTATTAATTGTGACCTTAGAGCCTGACCTGTTTGTGTTCTCTCCATGAAGTTGTCTTCTGTGACAATGAGATCAAGGCTCTCTCACAATTTTTCTTCTAACAGATTCAGTGTGTCTGTTTTTAATGTTGAGGTTTTTAACATACTGGGCCTTTAGTTTTGTGCAGGGTGAAAAATATGGATCTTTTTTGCATTTTTTACATGTAACATCCAGTTAGAACAGCATCATTTGTTGAAGATCCTATGTATTTTCCATGGTATGGATTTTGCTTCTCTGAAAAAAAAAACACGTGCCCATAGACGTGAGGATTTATTTCTGGGTCTTTGATTCAATTCCCTTCATCAACCAGCCTATTTCCATGCTAGTAAGATGCTGTTCGTATTACTGTTGTTGTACCGCACAGCTTGAGATCTGGGATAGAGATTCCTTCACAAGATATTTTATTGTAAAGGATTGTTTTAGCTACTCTTGGCTTTTTCTTTTTCCATATGAAGAACAGAATTGATCTTTCAACATCTGTAAAGTATTGTGTAGCTATTTTGATGGGAACAACATTGAATCTATAAATTTCTTTTGGTAACATGGCCAGTTTTACTATGTTGATTCTCCTCATCCATGGACAAGGACAGTCTTTCCATCTTCTGATATTGTCTTCTATTTATTTTAGAGAATGCAGTTTTTAGGGTTGTTTTACATGATCCAACCTTATATGAGTAGGATATCTGGGTTCTGAAGAATCTGTATTTCCCTGGGTTTTGTTGAGTGTGTTCCTATGCTATTCTTAAACCATCTAGGTTTCCCTGGTGGTGGCACACTTGAAGATCCCTGGTAGTCCTTGGTGGCTGATGCCTCTGCAATTGTAGGTAGAGTTGGGCCCTAGGAATAAGCATGATGTGCTGCTAGTAGTTAGTCCCTGTTGGGTACTGCCAAGGAAGTCCCTTATAG
Organism: Acomys russatus; assembly: GCF_903995435.1. Taxonomy (NCBI): domain Eukaryota; kingdom Metazoa; phylum Chordata; class Mammalia; order Rodentia; family Muridae; genus Acomys; species Acomys russatus. Next base: position 5,669 of record NW_026131888.1, on the reverse strand, counting down.
ATGACACCTCTGGGATTGCCAACAGACCTGGGACGCAGTAGACAGTGCATGGAAGTTGAGAGGTAGATCTCACAGTTGCTGGTAATCTCCTTTGGATGCTGCCACTGGAGCTGCAGACAGAACTATGGACATGGTAATCATGCAGAAAGGACACAGGGCAGTCCTCATCTCTGCTGATAGTCCCCAATGAGAGGTTACTCAGCAACTGCAGATAGAGGTGGGGACTGGGGACTGGCATGCAAAGATCAAGGACAAGCTTCACTACTGCTGGTAGTCCCCAATGGCTGCCACCTCTGGAACTGCAGGCAGAGTACTGCTGAGAGTCCTTAAGTCTGCCACTTCTGGAATTCAAATGGGTAGGCATAGAAAAGTTCATCCAGTGTGAGGCAACTTAGACCCTGAAGGACAGGAATGGTAAATAGTCATAAGCAGAATTAGCCATATAGTTCATGATAAACACACTACAATTCACAGACCCAAAGAAACTAATAACAAAAAGGGCCCAAAAGACAAGGCATGAATCTCACTGTGAAAGGGAAATAGGATAGAGAGCAGACGTAGTTGAATATAGGGGATAAAGTGTGAGAGTGAGGTCAGACAGAACTCAAAGTGGATAACAGAACAGTGGAGAGAAGATATCGGGGGATAGAGGGTCTACAAAAAGAAGAGAAATCATATGCAGGGGCATCTCTGATCACAAACTGGAGAACTAACACAGGTTTGGCTCCTGAGAGGATATGGGAGGTGATTGTAACTGAGATTCATAGTAGCAGGGGTCCTGGATACTGAAGAGGAATCCTCTAACTAGACAAGATTCCTAATAGAGAGAGAGGAACACCAACCCACCACACAAATTTTGACCCAAAATGTACCCTATCTACAAGAAGTGCAGGGATAAAGAAGGACCAGAGATTGAGGGAATGTCCATCCAGTGCCTGGACCAAGCTGAGACCCAGCCCATGGGAGAGAGCCAACCCCTCACACTATTAACAGCATTCTGATATGCTCATAGACAGAAGCCTAGCATAGATGTCCACCCAGCAGCAGATAGAAACAGATGCTGAGACTAACAACCAAACATTGGGTGAAGTATAGAGAGTTTTGTGGGGAAATGAAAGGAGGGATAAATAGAAATACCTGGAGATTACAGAAGATCCACAAGAAAGCCAACAAATGCAAGTAACCTTATCCTAGAGGGGCTTGCAAAGACTGAAGCTTCAACCAAGTGCCATGTATAGACTGGACCTAGATTCCCTAACAGATGTAGCCAAAGGGCAGCTCAGGCTTCATGTTAGGACCATAGTAAAGGGAGTACAGGCTGTTTCTGACATGTACTGTGCTGCCTGCTTTTTTTGATCATTCCCATTTTGTAGGGCTGCCTCGGCAGGCCACAGAAGGAGAGGATGTGCTCAGGCCTGATATGAGTTGATGAGCTGGGGTAGGATGGTGGGGGAAGAGGGAGGGAGAATGGAACCTGGAGAAGAGTGCAGAGGCTATAAACAGGATGTAAGTGGAATGAATAAATAATTAAACAAATGCATAAATTATTTTTAAAAAGAACATTCGTAGACAAGCACCAACATGCCTTCATAATAAAAGTCCTAGAGAGCATAATATTGGAGGAAAACATAGCTCAGCACAATACAGAATAATACAGAAATCCCACAGACAAATTCATCCCAAATGGAAAACAGCATAAAGCACAGCCACTGAAGTCAGGGAGTAAGGCAAGGATGCACACTATGCCCACTTCAATACGGTGCTTAAAGCACTAGCTGCAGCAATTTAGACAAGAAAAAGAAATTAAAGAAGTAGAAAGAGAGCAAGAACAAGTCAAACTATCTATAATTTGTATAGAGTATACAATACAGATTAAGTTAACACAAACTAGAAGAAATTCTAGAAATTCTGCAGAAATGATTAATTAATTCAACATTTGAGCAGATAGAAAATCAACTTGCACAAATAAATGTTTTGTATATATCAATAATAAATATACAGAAAAAAAATCATAAATATATTGTCATTCAAGATACTCTCTTGTAAGTTGGGGACTTGTACAAAGAGTTCTAAAAAAAGAAAGAACTAAGAAATCCTTTAAAAAGATCATCATACTTATCTACTAGAGAAATATCAATCAAAAGAAGTTAGGTAATTTGTTTTACCTCAGTCAGAATGGCAAAGATTAACAAAAAAAATGACAAAAAATGTTAAGGGCAGTATCATCCTCTCAAGCCATGGAGTCCCCAGAAAGTTGAGGTAGACTGAGAAGAGGGGCTTCTGCATCCAGATTTTAAAGTTAGAGTAGGACAGATATGATAATGAAACTCGCCTGTTTTCTAGCCCAGGAATATTGATTCATTACTATCAAGAAAGTCATTTTACACAGGATTGATACTCTGTCCTGGACATAGTTTCCACCCTGAGCACTTTTGCATCAGCATATGTCATGGCTATAGTGCCTAACATGGTAGACTTGCTGATTTAACTCATCTCTGTGCTTTTATGAATGGAGTCCTTCTTCCCAGAAAGATTTACTCAGTTTTTTGGAGAGGAAAACATGGATATATTTATATGGTATTATATTTCTTAATGACACTATGATCTCAGATATGAATAAATTGTGGGAAGACACAGTGTTCTAGCACTTGGAGGTATCATGACAACATGTCAAATCAGTGATTCATGGTGGATAAATGAATATTATATAAAGGCAAAGTTCACATTCAAATAAGAAACCTCATTTCTGCAATGACTTCAAAGAGATCCTAAGGAAATCAATTGAGCAGAACTGTAGGTTTTATCAGAAAGAGACATAAACAGCTTATAGTAGGGCATACACATAAATTTGGAATTCTACCATGCATCTGTGGGAAAAGAGAATATTCTATGACTTGCAGAGACACGGGAAATCAAAACCGGGATTGATAACCTCCAATTCTGCAGTTCATGGTGTCTGCTATTATCATTAGGTGCATTTATTCCTTTTCAACATTTGACATTCATATGCCCTAGGGAAAGAACAGCTTCAAATACCATTATTCCAACTCTATACACCATTAAGCCATTTCCTCTTCTCCATTCCTAGATCTTTCTGCAATGCTGTCTTCTTGGTAACTCTTCTGGTACTTTTATGGGTAAAGAAGTTTTGAGGCTTTTATTCACTTTTTTCCCACAGTAGACACTAAAGAAAGTTTCCTGTATTCTTGGCTATGCCTTTACTTCCACAGGCTTTGCATGTTTTCAATGTTAGCTATGTGGAGAAAATATCATATGATAGAAAATTGATAGAGTATCTGAGGGAATTCTTAGGTCTAACTGTGCTCTTGTATAAAAAGATGATGCCACTGAGGTTAGTGACCACAGATTTCCTTCTGTGAGACTGCAGTGACAAATAATGTGTGTTTGCTTATGATAATTTAGGGACAGGAGTGCGAGAATTAGACATTGAGACATACTTTCTGCTGAAGACATACATCCATCTTCTCCACTTAATTTATCTGATTTCAATTTTTTTCTCTGTAACTCACCATGTTTATCTGTCGGCCGCATTATAGAGGTAAATAGACTGTAGATCTACAATGTATTTGTTTGTTCATGAGTTGATTCTGAAAAAACTTTTTTTGTGATGAGGTTTTCAGAAAGATGTTTAAGGCATTCTCAATGGTGCAGATAAGAGACAATTGTCAGGCAAGTCGGCTTCAGTTTCCTAGGTTCTGCTAACGAGAAACTTATTGTCTGTGGTGTTTAAAGAAGTCAAGTGTGTTTTTATCCTGGGCAAACATATCCATAGATGTGTAACCACACAATAAGTATCTGAATGGAAAATGCAGATGAACTCAGTCTGAACTCAAAAATGAACATGAAAATACATATTCAGGAATGGCTGAAGAAAATGGCAGAAATCCCTACAGTAAAACTTAAGTGAGAAGGATTGTTGTCGATGTGGGATTACTGTGTCTGCTATAAGGTGGCGTGGCAAGTACCAATTCACAGTGGAAAAAAATAGAGGTTTGTTGTTGATGATGTTTTAGACTTTAAAATGATGTAAAGGCTTAGTCTCATGGACATACCAAAGAGAGATGGGATTTTAAAATAAGGATCTTAACAAAATTTTCTCTGAAAGAGTCTGCTGCTAATAGAATCATGGCTTACTTCAGTAAGATTGCAATCCTATGGTCTACCAGATGTATGCACATTCTATGCTACAAAGAAAAATATTCTGCTTTACAGCTGATGGTATCTTATTTCGCTCCTCCTCCTCTGCTTTCCTATCTCAAAGCTCAAGTACCACGGTGCATCAGATATCCAAATCCCTCTTAGGTGGTTCAGCAGCCACCCCATTTTTTGCAAAAACCACACTTGTAGTTAAAGTGGGCTCACTGTGGCTTGTTGCCTACGATGTCAGAAGAAGAGGGCTGTGTGTGATTTAATATCTTTTTTTGACAAGAGATTTAATATCTTTTGAAGTTATAAATAAAACCAAAATTAACTTCTAACTATATAAACTATAAACAAGTAATAGTTGATGAAGACAACACATTTCCAAATGTACTTTTTCATAGAGTGTGGGGCAACTCCAAGATTCACAAATGCTTTCCTACTCTTCATAAAGTTTATCACATATATAGAAAATAATGTATGTGATTTGAAAGAGTAATTGATCGTCTTACTTCGATCTATAACTGTCTAATTAAAGCTGCTAAGTTAGTACCTAGCTCAACTGCATAGCATCAAAGGGACCATAAATTTTCAGCTAGAATTAACTTATATGGACTAATTTTTGTTTGTTCTAATTTAGATATTAGGATAATTCTGTTCTTCCTTTGTGGAAATTAGGATATGATACAAGAAAAATAGTTGATAAGTTTCCAGAATATATCACCGTGACTAAGGAGAATTACATTACAGGATACATGTATGCAATCTAACGCATCTATAAGCATGCTGGTTACGTCCCCAATGCAAAGCAATGACATTCTCTACTGGTGTTTGGGATAATTTTCCTTCACACTACTAAAAGATGTTTTACTGTACGATAAGGGCATGTTAGCTGTCATGTGTATATTTGTATATAGTATAACTTAAAATGAGATTATATATGGTTAAGACGAGAATATACACTAGTCATGAATTTAACATTTCATTCTTTTGGAGGATTTGTTTTCTTTTCGCATTTATTCACATATCGGAACTAAATATCCTGCTTACTGGTTAGTTAAACAGATTAATAATGAAGTGTTAACTTAAAGCCATTCTATGTAGTTTCATGGTTGATAAGCTATAGGGCAAAGTTACATATACATAAGTTGTACCAAGACATATTTTATCAGTTAGTCAGCACTGAATTATTTTAGTACTGGCATCTTTTGCTATTTTGTGTCTACTGGTCATTTCAGTTGCATTTCTTTAGTTTTGCACTTGTCTAGTCACCCCACTAAGTTTTAATACTGTTCATTTAATTCATCATGACCATCAAGAATCTGTTTGGTTGAGGTGAAGTGCAGTGTAGTTCGACCTAATTGAAATGTAGCATCCTGATTAAATTTAGATGGCTGTAAACAAGTTGCTCCCGTTCAATGTAAGCAACGTAATTGGTACATCTTATAACAAACCATATCCTATGCAAATAAGCGGATGATTCTTGGCTGGACATAGGGGGTTCAACA
>NW_026131887.1:0-27823 GCF_903995435.1 Acomys russatus | reverse complement strand
TGTTAAGAAAGCCTAACACTCATCTTGCCCTATTCAATCACTGTATCTTTAACATTGACCATGGACAAGTAGTTAGATCAAAATGTCCTGGATTTGGAAACCTTAGCCCCCATTTCCTTCTTTCACATTTTTTTTTCTGCTTCTGTACTCAGAGCACATGCATGCCTATGTGCCAGCCTCACTTATCTCAGCATGGACTTTCCCCGCGTACTTGGGAAACTCAACAAATTATACGTAATTGTATTCCTACAGTTTGGAGCTGTTTGAAAAATTCCAGATTGATTTTCAGCCAGGCAATGCAGCCTCAATCCTAATAAGGCTCAAGCACTGAAAAAGTCAGCGATGAACCATTGATTAAGTTGACACCACAATCTATTTTCACTGGTCTGGCTAGGCTGGTCTCACTGCTTGTACTTGAATTTGTTAATGTTTCAGGCTTTTGTCTTGTGAATAATCTTATCTGAAGGTAGGGCTGGGCTTGGTTTCTTGCCTCGGTTTCTGTCAGAGCCTCACTGCAGTGCTGAGAAAATGAGAGCCGAGGAAATTAAGGAAGATGCACAGGGAATTCTCTAATCTAAAAACTCAGTGCGAGGCTCTGATACTATGCACAGCCTCAGTGGTAGAGCTGGGAAGAACGATGGTGGTAGAAAATGACCATATCCATTGGGAAATAACAGCAGGAACACACAGTACTGAGTGACTTTCAAGCTTAGGGCAGGAATGGCCTTTGCACATTAGGCAAGTCTCTCTGGACAGTGGCAGCTGTTGCTTACATAAATCATCAAGATACACAACACCAGATCCCCCTCCCTATACATCAGCTCACATCCCTTTGCAGCTCCTTTGAAGTAATGTATTTCATGTTGTGTCGTAGCCATGGAAATCTTTTTCTCAGTGACCTTGGGAATCATGCCAAATGTAGCCCTCATATATGCATCCCTAAAATGGGTATGTAAGCATTTACTACCTGTGTGGTTTATCATCTCAGTCACAGAGATAATGGCTATACGAAGTCTAACATACATATAGGGAACATATAATTACCTAAAAATTAAAGCAAGGTTTCTGCTTGAAATGGATAGACCCACACTGAGTGAATATCAGAATATATATTTGTATGTATATATGCACACACATTCATTGCCTGATATTTAAATGTGAGATGAAGAAGTGGTATAGGTCTGATAATGCAAAGGATGAGGGTATAGCCTTCATTCAGGGATAATGCAAAGGATGAGGGTATAGCCTTCATTCAGGGATAATGCAAAGGATGAGGGTATAGCCTTCATTCAGGGATAATGCAAAGGATGAGGGTATAGCCTTCATTCAGGGATGTTGCTATTAGATTCTCTCCAAACTGAAGAGTTTCCTCTTGGAGAAAGGAAGGGACTAGGAAAGTAAATAAAATCTCCAAGTCTCAGGTTCTCTGGGAACTTACAAGATTCAAAGGCCCTCATCCATGTTGTACAAGTTGTAACAATTTTTGGGTAGACAGAGTCTCTGGCCTGCTTAGACCCTGCCTACAAGCGGTGCAGAGAGCTCCAGAAGGGCCACTTTTGTGAATTATAACCCAAGCTGGAGTAGGGTTTTTGATGATGGGGTTGGCTTTGCATAAGTTACTACTCCTGCAAAACGCTGGCATAACCTCAATAAAACACACTAGTTCATTGAGGTAGATTTGGGGAGAATTGTTTCTTTGGTCTACTGTGCATGTACTATCTGGGGAGAACAGATTTGCATTTATCTCCCTAGGAAAAGTCATGTGACAGACTCCTCAGAGCAGACAGCCAGGACCACAGTTTTGTGGGGGTGGTTTCTATACCAGCAGCCATGAGATGAAAAAGTATGACTGCAGAAACACAAAGTGCCCACATCCTCCCATGCCACTCTCACACAGAGACGATACCCTCTATCTTCTCCTTTCCTCAAAGTCATTTTTACCCACACAACAGTTGTCCTGGTGTGGTAAACATTAAGTCTTTCAAATCTAATGTGAATGAATTTTAATCGTGCACATGGAGTAAATACACACACACACATCTATACATATATATTATCTGTCATGAATATTTATGGAGGACTTATAAATGATGCAAGAACAGTCACTCAAATCCTGGGAAAATGGAGCTGTTTGCTGTTCTTTGCCCGTGACCCCTCCACCCCATCTGAATGCAAATAATCTAACCCTAGACTTGTAATTGTTCAGATAACACAGGTCTGCGAGAGCCAATTCACACGTGGGGCGCATATCCCAGACAGCCCTATCAGTCAGCCTCCTCACAGACAGCCCCTAGGCATTTCTTACCAGCTCTGAGCCTGCTGCCAGATGATTCTGAACAATCATGCAAGCCATGATTGTGCATTCGAAAGCACAGATGTAAGCTGATGGGAGCAGGAGTCAGACTCATTGAAGCCGCTGCATCAGGAGCTCAGGATGAAGGAGACTGCTTGAGTAGGACTGCCCAAGCGAACCTTCTGCAGGGATGGACTTCCCAGCCCATACCAAGTCAGCGATGGCATGCGACTCTGAGGCATTTGAAATGCATACAGCAAGTGTGAATGGAGTATTGCATTTTAAATTTAATTAACTTTAATGTCACCCAGTTGAAATTTAAGTAGACACGTGCAACTAGTGGCTGCTATTCTGGAAAACATGACTTTTAAAGAGAGAAAATACTCATCCTGGTTGGAGAAAATTGCTCCGCGAGGAATGGAGAACTGAGAACGAACTATAGGTGGAAGGACACACAGAAAGAGGTTAAAAACTATTTTCCCCACCCATCGGTTAATAAACACCTCTCTTGGGTCAATTTTTCTGCTACTGTGAATAGTGCAGTGATAAACACGGCTATGTAGATACCTGTGTTGCATGCTGTCTTTGAGGCCTTCTGGAATATTCCTAGAGTGGTGTCACTGGATCCTGTGGTGGCCCTGTTTATAGTTTTTGAAGAGCATATAAGTTGGCTGCACCAGTTCAATTCTCACTGGCAGAGTTGAAGGCTTCCTCTTCTTTCCATCCCTGCATCCTTCCTCCTCTTTCTATCCTTACAGACCAAAGAACAGACTGCTTGAAGAGAAGGAGACTTCTAAGAGGGAAAGGGACTCATGTTGGGGCACACTGGGAAAGGAGTAAATAAGAACAGAGTGATGACACACATACATGGAAAAGCCGCAGTGAAATCCAGTGCCTTCAATGGTTAGAAAGTAAAATTTAAAAATTAGAAAATTAGGAAAAGAAACTCCCCAAACCTCTAAGACTTTATTTTTAAAAATATGCTCTCCGGTTTGGTTTTGGTGTCATGAGGGTTAAGATTTAAAATAAACGGCATCAAGGTCGTCATTCACTAATGGGCTCTCACCTGTCACTTTACATCTCTGCTACACACTCAACTGGGGCGGAAGAAATGGAAACACAAAATAAGCTCTGAATCTTCCCCCATAGAAACAACAGAATCGCCTTAAAATATGATTTACTTGTGTTTGTGTGTGTGTGTTTATGTGTATATAGTGGTGTCCTTGGTGAATAGATCATCATATGTCCTGAGGTCGAAGTTGCAGACAGTTGTGAGCTACCAACTTGGTTCTAGGACATGAACTCTGGTCTTGTGAAAGAGCAGCAGCCAATACCCTTAGCCTCAGAGCTAGAGCTATCCCTTTAGCCCAGGATAGCCTTTTATGTTTCATGATGGAAGAAAAAGAAGAAAAGAAGAAGAAGAAGAAGAAGAAGAAGAAGAAGAAGAAGAAGAAGAAGAAGAAGAAGAAGAAGAAGAAGAAGAAGAAGAAGAAGAAGAAGAAGAAGAAGAAGAAGAAGGAATGTTAGGCAAAGCTGTGTCATGTTCTGAGAGATTTAATTCTTTGTGACTGGCACCTAATCATGATGGTATTAAAAACATAAAACCTGACCTTTTGGAGTAAACATTTAATGGCAACCAAGTGGGGAGGATTACGGCTTTTCAATTCCTTTGTTATTCTAAGTTGTTCTGATTCTGGCCAAGGTCTGGTGGAGCAGGATGCCTTTCCTTGTGGTGGAAACCTGGCCTGAGCTGGGTGCTTGGCACGCAGAGCCCCCCAAAGTGTTTTTGCCCGAATCATCACTATATCTTGTTGCTTCTATTTATAAGCTGCAAAAAGATCTAGGCATGAATGCAGCTGTGTACACAGCCTGCCTTCTTGAAGATAAATCAGAACTCTAAATATTTGCAGACACATTGGCCTCTGTGACTGCTTTTTGGTGACAACAATCCAACCACTGTCACAACTTCATGAACATACTGTTTTGTTTTACTAGCTGGTGATATTTTTTTGTAAATTGAAGAATCTCCTCCTCTTTCTTCTCTCTAGCCTTTATTTATCTACTCTCAGCTATCCAGTGCTTCTCATTTGTCATGGGTGGATGCACAGAAATGCGCAGAACTATGCAAGAATTTCCTTGTTTGCCAAATGCATGGTGTAGCCCTAGCGGTCAAAGTGATGGATGTTTGCATAGGCTCAGGATTATCTTCCTTTCTCAGCCTCGGAGCACTAATTCACCCTTTCATGCTACAAAGAGACTGAAAAAAGAAGAAAAGCCCACTGTGTAGAGCTCTCAGGACCTTACATTAGAGAGTGTTCAGCACTTATTAGTTACACTGTTATGGCTATAGTGTTAGCCTTCAAAGGATTTTTAAGGTATAATGTTTAATTCGATAGTGCCCAGGAAAGTTGGTGTGCTCTACGCTTTTGCTTCAATTTGTTGGGAGTTTAGGAACTGTGACCTTTTTGGAGGAAGTTTATCACAGTTGACAGGCTTTGAGGCTTAAGAACTTGAACCATTGCTAGCTAGTTCTCTCAGTTTCTATGCTGCACTTGCAGTTTAAGATGTGACACTTATAAGTGGATATTAGCCACATAATAAAGGATAACCACACTACAATACACAGATCTACAGCAGTTAAATAACAGGGAGGACCCTAGGGAGGATCCTTTAATTCTCATTCAGAAGGGCAAATAGAATAGACAACCAGAAGCAGTTAAGAGAAGGAACAGGACAGGAGCCTACCATAGAGGTCCTCTGACAGACTCCACCCAGTGTGGGGGTCAAAGTACATGCTGAGACTCCCAGCTAAATTTTGAGGTGGAGCACAGGAAGTCTGAAGGAAGAGTAAGGAAGGGTATTGAAGAACCAAGTGGAGACGGAGACAGGAGCTCCTCAAGGAGGGTAATGGAGCCAACAAATCTGGGTTTGTGGTGGGGTGAGAGTTCTACACAGACTGATGCACAAACCAGGAACCAGGCATGGTGAAGACCTAGACCCCATGCTCAGATGTAGCCAGTAGGCAGCACAGTCTCCTTGTGGGTCACATCATACAGGAATAGGGGTTGTCTCTGACATGGACTCCGTTGCCCACTCATTGATCACTTTCCCCTGGTGGGGTGGCCTTGCCAGCCACAGAGGAAGAGGATGCAGGCAGTCAGATGAGACCTGATAGGCTGAGGCCAGATGATATTGGAGGACGGCTCCTCCCTCTTCTGAAGTCTATGGGAGAGGAAAAAGAAGATGAGAGAGGGAGGGAGTGGGGGAGGGAGGGTGAGACTGGGAGGAGATGAGGGAATGTAAAGTGAACAAATTAAAAAAAGATGTAACACGTCAGTGTCTGCTCTCTGCATCCTGTTTCCTGTTGCTTTGGCTCCATATCATAAACTTGTACCCCGCTGCAACTATAGATTTTCTTCTATAAGTTGCCTTGGTCATAGTGTTTTCTTATAGGAATAGAAAAGTAGCTATACAACAGGATGTAGAATTGTGGTTATAAGTCCTCGTTGTTGTTGTGTGTATAATTTCCTGCATGCATATATGTCTGTGTACCATGCACATGCCCAGGATAGATGAGGGCGTTGGATCTCTTCTGGAGTTGTAGTTACAGATGATGGTGAACCATGTGGGTGCTGAGAACTCTGGCCTCTGCAAAGCAGCTAGTAGTCTTAGCTGCTGAGCTGTCTCTCTAGCCCCAATGCTTTCACTTTTCCAGGAATTTTACATCAGTTTTTACGGGAATGTTTTCAGGTAGTCATGACCAAAAACTATGTCTACTGACAGAGAAAGAGATGCAGACTCCTTCACTTGCATCTGGACGTTATAGGTGCTAAGAGTTCTGTGTCTCTCTTTACTTATCTATGAAGCAGTGATGATAGCTGGACTTAAGTTGTAAAGTTATTTGCAAATAAGAGTATGGCAGATAATAAGGACTCAGTAACTGTTGGATATTGTTAGTTAACATCAAATTATTTTGAATTACTTAAAATTATAATTATAGATCTTTTCTATTTACTCAAGCAATCTCTTAATATAAAAACTATAGTCTCATTTCTACCCACACTTTTAAGAAAACACCTAATGTAGAAGGTTAAAAGGTAGGCTTTGTAGCTGAAAAAAAAAACTATTGTAGTCTTTTTGTAAAAAGTTTGCTTATTTATTTATTTATTTATTTATTTATTTATTTATTCACTTTACATCTCTCCTCACCGCCCAGGCCCATCCTCCCTCTTTTTCCCCCTCCCCCTTCCCTATTCCTCAGAAAAAGGGAGTCCCACTTCCCATCCACGCCAGCTTATCAAATCCTATCAGGACTGAATATGTCCTCTTCCCCTGTGGCCTGGTAAGGCAGTCCCACCATAGAGAAGTAATCAAAAAGGTGGCAAGAGAGTCTATGTCAGAGACAGCCCATGCTCCCCTTACTAGAGGACTCACATGAAGTGTGAGCTTCCCATCAGCTAATCTGTGTAGGGACCTACGTACAGTCCATTCAGGTCCGTAGTTTGGTGTTTCAGTCTCAGCAGGCCCCTCTGGACCCTAGTTAGTTGGCCCTGTTGGTCATGTTGTGGAGCTTATGTCATCTCCACATCCTTTTCTCCTTCTGATCACTTTTCTTCAAGGTGTCCTAAGCTGATGCTCCCCAATGTTTGGCTGTGAGTCTCAGAATCTGTTCGGGGCACTGTTGGACAGAGCCTCTCAGAGGACAGCTCTGCTTGGCTCCTGTCTGCAAGCATAGCAGAGTGTCATTAATACTGTCAGGGCTTGATTTTCTCCCATGGTGTGCGTCGCGGGTGGCTCAGGCATTGGTTGGATCTTCTCTCAATCTCCGCTCCATCTGCTCTATCTTTATCCCTGCACATTTTGTAGGCAGGGTGAATTTGGGTCACAGTTTTTGTGGATGGCTTGGTGTTCCCCCCTCTACTATGATATTTGTCTAGTTGCAGGGTGTCCTTTTCAGTCTCTATGGCCCTTGTAACTAGAAGTCTCTTCTAGAGGCCTTTCATATCTCCTCCCAACTCCCCACCCCCACCCCGGGAGGCTACCCTGACTTACACCTCAGCTTGTCACAGAGATGTCCCTGCTCACAGTTTCTCTTTTCTCTACAGGTCTTTTGTCCTCCCACTCCTGCTCTCACCAGGTCTGATCTCCATCCTCATATCTTTCTGTGTTTCCTTTCCTACCTTGTTCCTCTTCTTTAATCAATTAAACACTGGGGCACAGAGCTAAACAGATAATTCTTAACAGAGGAATCTCAAATAGCTGAGAAGCACTTAAATACTCATTGTCCTTAGTCATCAAGGAAATGCAAATCAAAATGACTCTGAGATTCCATTTTACACCTGTCAGAATTCCTAAGATCAAAAACTCAAGTGACAGAACATGCTGGCAAGGATGTGGAGAAAGGGGAACACTTCTCCTTTGCTGGTAGGAGTTCAAACTTGTACAACCACTTTGGAAATCAATCTGGTGCTTTTTCAGAAAAATTGGAATAGCTCTGCCTCAGGATGCAGCTATACTATTCCTGGGTATATACTCAAAGGATGCTCCACCATACAACAAGACACTTGACCAACAGTGTTCACAGCAACCTTATTTGTAATAGTCCAAATCTGGAAACAACCAAGATTTCCCTCAGCCGAAGAATGGATAAAGAAACAGTGTCTCGTTTCCCAATAGAATATTAGTTAGTCATTAAAAATAAAGAAGTCATGAAATTTGCAGGCAAATGGATGGAGCTAGAAAAGATCATCCTGAATGAGATAACCCAGAGCCAGAAAGACACACATGATATGTAATCACTTATAAGTAGATTTTAGCCATATAATGCAGAATAAACTTACTATAATGCACAGACCCAAAGAAGATAAGTAATAATAATAATAATAATAATAATAATAATAATAATAATAATAATAATTATAATAATTATAATAATAATAATGCTCAAATCTCATCTGATTGTAGTCTTAGGCTTTTTCTTTGAACTCTGAGACTATGAAGAAGTCATTTGTTTGACAGTTGTAGTTTTTTCAAATTATATGCAGTCAATGATTTTTGTTTTGTTTGTTTTTCTAGGATTCTTATGTAGTCTTGGCTGTCCTGCACTAGCTTTGTAGACCAAGTTGGTCTCGAACTCACAGAGATCCCCCTGCCTCTGCCCCTCTGAGTGCTCGGATTAAAGGCATGTGCCACCATGCCCAGCTAAGTCAATCATTCAATGTTCATTTTCACCATAAGCTTCCATAAGCACAGGTTTGAATTGGCTGGAGATTGACAGTGGACTTGAGCAATGAAAAACTAACATTATCAAGGTATTTTTATCATTTAAGTGACAACTCAGCAAGAATTAAGACCAACCCTAAAGTAGGGGAGGAAAACTTCAGAGGCTTAAAGCCCCCAGCCCTTGAGAAGAGACTGGACTGTCCAGCTTCCTCTGCCTTGCAGGGGGCGGGGGCTTTCCCCTGTCCACCTGCATGTGATTCCTCACCCATAGTAAACATCTTCCTCCAACTGCTGATTCTGGCTGGGGTGCAGGGGATTTCTCGGCTGCTATGTTTCTTGTTGCACTTTAGATTTCTCCTGCATTTTAACTCTTTTCCTGGCAGAGAAAATGAACTCGTAATGGCCTAGACTGTGTCATTTCAAGACCCTAGACGGAATCGGGTGGTCGGACTATTAAACAATTCAGAAGCCTGTTTCTTATGAATATTCAGAATTTACCCCTTACTCTTCGTCAGCTGCTGCCTAGATTATGATCTGAAATTAAATTATAATTTCCTTCTCCAAGTAAATGAAAATAACTTTTGTTAACTCAAGTGTTCACTTGCTTTCCCTCTATATTTTATTATTTTTACTCTAATTTCTGATATACAATAGTAAGCATTTCAAAACAATAAAACACATCCTCTGTAGTGTCTAGATTCTGAGTGAAGTTTCTCTTTTCTTTAAATCCATCATTACTGGTATTTTTGAAAATCTACTTGTATGAGTCTTAATTTTGAGTAAATTGGGAGACGCCTGGGGAACCGAGCCATCTCCTCTGGGTGTCTTCTGAGGGTAACTTCGCAGATGGCAGGTCCCCTGTGAGGAAGGCCAGTGCTAAAAGGTGGAAGCTGAGTGGAGTCTGGATGGTGAAATGGCGGCTAGAGAAAGGGGCCTCTCTCTGTGTCCTTGTCTTCTGCTGCTGGTTGTCTTAATATCAGACACTGGCCTGGTGTTCTTTTGCTGTTTCCACTGGAGGAGTTATCATTAGAGTCTCTGGCTCTGGAACTGAGTTCTGCTGTCACCTTACAAGTCACGATTCAATCTCTGGGCTGTGTGATCCTGTGGATCCACCTTAATAAACCCACACACCGACTGCTCTTCTGTTTCTCTGGAGAAGCCTAAAAATTTAATCCCACTCTTGATGATGATGACAATGGTGTGATGGATGATGGGCGCTACGACGGCGATGACTAATGTTATTTTTTATGTTTACAATGCAACAGAACTTTTAATAACTTTTTTATTTATTAATTTATTCATATTACATCTCAATTGTTATCCCATCCTTGTATCCTCCATTCCTCCCTCCCTCCTGCTTTCCCCCTACTCCTCCCCCCTATGACTGTGACCGAGCGGGACCATCCTCCCGTATATGCTCATAGGGTATCAAGTCTTTTCTTGGTAACCTGCTATCCTTCCTCTGAGTGTCACCAGGCTCCCCATCCAGGGGACGTGTCAAATATGGGGCACCAGAGTTCGTTGTGAAAGTCAGTCCCCACTCTCCATTCAACTTACAGAGGTCCCGGTATTATTAAAACTTGTCATTTCAAAACTTAAATCAACGTAAATGGCTAGAGTGCAGGGTAATGCCATCACTGCCCATTGGGAATGCAGACTGAAGAATTAACAGCCACCTCTCCGACAGGGGACCAGGTGCAGGGTGAGTCGTTCTGGATGTTGTCATCAGAAAGACTGTGGTCACTTCCAGCGCTTGCCTGCAAAGATGAGCCTCTGCTGATGTGTGTGTGGGTGCCCTCTTTATCGGATCTTGGCCTTCACATTTCCAGCGGTGCCACTGGACTCCACCTCCAGCTGATGGTCGTGCAGGTCAGGGTCTTCACAAAGACTCACATTTTGGCCTGTTAACAAATGTGATGAACAACAAACCACCAAAGTGAGAGAAACACCTAGACACAAAAACCAGCGAACAAGGTGAGGGTTTCATTATGGCATTTTCACACACAGGTGTCACCATCATTGATTTTATTCAGCTTTCTCTCTGCTACCAGTCCCTGTCCCTGCTGGTCACCTTCCCCGCCTCCAGTAGATCCCATTTCTGTTTTCATGTAATCTTATTTATTTATTTTTTTTTTTGGTTTGCAGCTTTTATTTTTTTTTATTTTTTTTTTTTTATTTTTTTATTAATTTATTCTTGTTACATCTCAATGTTTATCCCATCCCTTGTAGTCTTATTTTTTTAAAAGAAGGACCCGATATTGTAGAAACCCCAGGCCTCACGTTCCAGATGCCACACACTCCTTGCTATGGACAAGAGAAGATGCACTTGCTATGATAGAGGTGTTGAAATGTTTGTGCTCTCACATTGCAGGTTATAGTTGTCAGTGCATACCTGGTTACATCAATGCTATACCCATTTTATGCAGAAAAATTAGACACACACAGGTGCCAAAAGCAAGATGTTCAGATAATAGTAAAGTCAGAATATTTTCCTATTACTTAAAAATGAAATAAAACAATACACACACAAAAAAAATCTAACCAATTTGAACCCTAGTACCACTGCTATATATAAAGAATCCTACTTTTCTGGGAAGAAAAAGTGTTTAATTCAAGTGCCTTTTTGCCCTAGAGGGAACAAATTATAATTTCAGTGATTAAGCTTTTTGCGTCAGTATTTCCTTTGAAAGACTCTGTCTGGTTCACCTGCCAGTATAAAACCTAGCTATCAAACATTTGGTGCCCAGCTGGCTAGAGAAGATCAAACTCCAGAAAGGCATTAAATAAAATTTAAATAATTCATGTCTTGTCTCCATCTGAATGTCAAAGGCCTTTCTAGTAGAGACGAGGAAGTAGCCATGAAGCCTTCAATGTAAAATGGAGTGATGAAGAGAGAGAGGCAGCCTGACACCTGATTCCCAGGTAGGCGAATCACAGGCAAGGAGCACGGACGCCATGCCACTTCTTCGTAAGTCTCCAAACTGCTCTTATAACCTGATTGCAAATCAAAGTGGAGACCCAATGCATATCCATAGGGAAACTAGCCTTGGTTGCTACATTTGTGTGTGTGTTGGGGAAATGAGAAGTAGGCTAGCAAATCAGGATTGGGATTAGCCAATGGACAGCTCATTGTCCACATGTGTGGTGTGTGAGGGAGAGGAGAGACTGCCTCTGACATGAACTCTGGTGCATGCAACTTGATCACCGCCCCTGGTAGGTGGTCTTGCGGGCAAACAGAGGAAGGGGGTTGCAGGCTATCCGGATGAGACCTGATATACAGACATCAGACAGTCGGGGAGAAGCCCCCACTCCCATCAGAGGTCTAGAGGAGGGGATAGGGCAGAAGAGGGAGGGACAGTGGGACTGAGAAGATGAGAGCAGAAGGATAACAGTTGGGATGCAATGTGAGTATATTATAATACATAAAACTTAAAAAATCTTCCGAGTGAAGTATCCCTTTCTAACCTGGTGCAGACTGGTGTGTGGCATGCCTACTTGTGGTGCCACAGGTGGTGGTGTGGATGTGGCTAAGGACGTTGGTTTTGAATTCCCGATCTAAGAGTTGGGAGCTGGACTGCGCAGCAGATGCGGAGTGTGTCTTCCACTTCCGAGGTTGAAAGGTGAAATGCTACGTTTCTCATGATGCAATTCATCTGACTTTTCCTTTTTTCAATTAAGGTCCCAGTTCAGTGTTGCTCACACTTACAGTAGATGCTAACAGCCTTAACCTACTCAGTCCAGAAACGCCCCACACACACGCCTAAAGGTTCATCTCTTAGATGAGCCTAGACACTGTTAAGTAGCCAGTCACTATCAGCTATTAGCTTACATACTACCAGAGCTGGGAAGGTTCCTTGGGCAGACACATGCCACACAAGTCTGCCAATCAGGATGCAGATATACATATCTCCAGGTTCACTGACACTGAAATGTACCTACTACTGTGTTACCCACATCAAAGCCACAGCAGTTCCAGTGGTATTTTATGTGGCTCTAGAGCTATCTTTTAGTTTTTGTGCAATTGTCATGAAAACAACCTGTTTGTAAACATTTTGATGCCTGATCATTCTGTGTTTTAACAGAAGCAGTATTGTGGCTGTTGCGTGCGCGCGTGCTGCGCTGCGCACACACACACACAACACACACACACACACACACACACACATGTCTTACTGACTGGAGTGAAAATGGTTTTTATGTGACTCTATTATTTGAAGCAGCATCATTTTCTGAGGGCTCCAGCAAAGCCTTTGATCAGGCCAAGCTGTGTGGCTCAATGGAATCCATGCACAGAATCCTATCTAGTTGCAGAAAGATTGCCTCATAGAAGCTGAATGGCTCAATTGCCACTATTCTACAGCTAGCATTCCTGGGAAGCATACTATTCACAAACATCAAAAGAATCCCCAGAATGGAAATTGGACCCTGCCTTGTAACATAAACAGGTCAGCTGTGGGAGAGTACTCAAAGACAGTTATGATGTAATATCCTCCACCCAGTCCTCACAGGCTAATCTGTTTGAGCTTCTCCTCTGTCATTTCTCTTTCCCAGGGACAAAATAAAAGGGAAAGTGAATACAGATAAGGATGAGAGCTTCTCCGCAGCCATTGATGGAGCAAGCCTATTGTCCCAGCCTCCTGCAGGAGACAGTGTGGCTTGCAAGTCAGTGTTTGCATCACTGCGGCTGCCTCCCTGGAAGGGTTCCCTTTCTTTCATGGGTGATGTTTTTCTGTTCTGACTTATGATCCGTGGTCTCTGCTGACACGTTTTATAAGTTTTCATTCTTCATCAATGTGCCTTACAGCAGACACAAGCTAATATTTAAGCAGGTGCAGCTGGCATTTAAAAATAGAATCAAGGATAAAGCTAAACTTTATTTTAATTTATTATTTTAAGTTAGTATACAAGGTGTTATTATCATTATGACATTTGCAAATAAAGTATATTAGCAATCCCCCATCACCATCTTCTGATCTCCCCATCACATCCTGACAACCCCTTCGCTCTCTCCCAATTCTGCCCATCCACTGCCATCTCCCAAATATTTCTGCACCTCTCACTTCCTAAGCATCTCTTTACCCAAGATTGGCCACCTCTCTTAAATTTTACATTTGGACACTTAAAAATTATAGTTTCTAAAATTTTAGAATTTTAGAATTAAAACCATTTGATAATATATATGATAAATTATAGGCCCAAGAACTAGAACATGTGCTTTTGTTGTTCTGAGTTTGGGTCAAAGTCAACAGTATGCTTCCCAGATCTACAAATCTTCCTATAAATTTCATGATTTAATTTTTATGGCTGAATAGAATTGTATTTTGGATAATACCACATTTTCATTATCTAGTCATCAATTAATGGACATCTCGGCCAGTTCTATTCTCTTGCTGTTGTGAATAGAGCATCAATAAATATGGACTGTTCAACTATCTCTCAGGATGGATATGGAGTCTAGGGTTACTATGGCTGACACATCTTCTTTATCTAATTTTAGCTTTTTTCACTGATTTACAAGCTTCTGGAGACCCCCTCCATCCTCAGTCTTGTAATCTGGTGAGAATCAAAATTAAGAAGCAAGAATACTTACACTGGAAAAGAGAAAGTTTTTCATTATTTTTTCATAAAGACTTTTTATGCAATTAAAGACGAAAAGCTGCTGAGAAACTGCAATCTGCAGAAATGTAGACTTGGGTTAACTCATTTACGGAAATGCAGTAAGGCTTAGTGGATGGCTGTGCTATCTTGAGTGTTCAATGCAGGGCAGGCCTGCTCAACGCACATTTAACCTGGGAAACTAAAGGTCCTCAAATTGGACTCATCCTCATTTTTACTCTCGAATGCCCAACACATTGTCTGACGCAAAAGAGGCCTCAGTAAATATGTGATGAGCAGGTGGATGGGGCTCACCCACCAGGTACGTCAGTCTCCCGCAGGCTTGGCCTTCTGTGCTTCTGAGTCAGGTTAAAAGGAGCCGAAGGCTCCACACTGCTGAGCAGCTCTCCCTTCACAAACTACCACAGATCTCTGAAGTCCGTTCCTGAAGCTACTTCATCCCCCATGATGTACAAAATGCTGTTTTGAGAACTCTAAATGTATGTTTTGAACACAATAGAGAGAAAAGAGCACTGTATTATGTGCATTTTTGCTTACCTGTGACTATTGACCCTCTAAGAATGCTATTTACTAGCAAAAACCTTGGTTCAACTAAGTGTTATCTAATTAGTCACCTTACTAGAGTTCTCTACGGCCAGAGAATCACAACCACCCTTCTCCCCCGGGAACACTAGCAGTGCTCACTTGTCTGCTGGCAGTTCGGGGTCTTTCCTTGATGCTGGTGTAATTTTACCCTGCCTTCCCTCGATTCCTAAGCCTTGTACCTCTCTGGGATCACTTCCTCAGGCGACTCCGCACAGCTCCATGAAGTACACGAGCTACAAGCTGGAGAAGCCAAGCCCAGCTTCCCAGCTCTGCTGCCTCTCCTGACATTCTTTATTTTCTTTGTAATAGAATTTGAACGTGGAGTAGATAACGTGTCAAGTGTAGAGACAGTTTCTCCCTCCTTGAACAGTAAGGTAAAGGAGTATTTGATGAATCAGACAATGATTTGCTTGTCCTGGTAGGGGTTATATGACTTTTAAATCAGTCTTTATTGACCTAAGGAATAAAATATTGATGGTAGAATTCAGAGCAAAGAAGATGGATGGGAGAGTTACTTTACAGGAAAATTCAGGGCTTTTTGGGTCTGGTGAATCACTTCTTAATGTGGACACTGAGTGTATCCATGCTTTTGTTACTACAGAAAAAGAAAGGCATAAATTTATTTAAATAATGCCTCCCATATGCTCAGGGATCCTGATATTAGGAAATTAAAGATCATTATTATTTGATCTAATTTAATTAACAGAACCCACACCTTAGTGCCCTTGGGCTTCTCTAAAGAAAATGTGAATGCAATGATTAAATTAACTCACAGTGAAGAGTCCTTTCAGAAATGGAAGCAGAAGGAATTATCTGATTGAAACCGAAGTCAATTACATGCCATGAGGTGTTACATGAAAATTCTTTTGACTTTATCTGGGCTGAAGTGGAGAAAAAAGACTTAGTAGATGTTTATTTATGGATGCATAATCCATGCATCCATGCATCCATCCATCCATCCTCCAGTGTTTTCTAAGTTTTCCTCAATGTAGTGGATGTTGAGTGATATGAGACTGAAATGCGATTCATCTCCTACCCTAATGCTTTGACTCTCTTTGCATTACTCTTCTTGTCTTTGGAATTGCACTTAAGGCCTAGATGAACAGCCACCTCAGATGAACTCTCTCTGTTCATTGCCTCTCTTAAAATACGATGTGGGCCAGAGCTTGAGCACATTGTGGACTACTTGAATCAAAGACAATTATTTTAGCATGACTTTCATATAAGAACAAAGATTACTAATATTTTTCTCCTAGTAACCACTGGACCTCTTTTCTTTTCTCATTCTGTTGTTTCTGAAAATGGCCTAATTTTGTTTTTCTTTGGGGTTGACTAAAACTCCATTGTGTGAACACACCACATTTTCCATATGTGATCATGTGCTGATAGACATTTATGTTGATTCCAGACTTTGACTATTGTGAACAGTGCTATAATAATACATGGTCCAAGTACTTCTATTGGGTGATTTCTAGGCTCATTTGTGTATCTACCCAAAAGTGTATAACAGAGTCATATGGTGAATTTTACTGGGATTTCATGATTAAGATGGAGATATGGTTCTATAATTAGCCGTGGAAAGGTATCCTGAGCAAAGTCACCTTCAGACACCATCTGTAAATGCTATTCATGAATTCAGAAATGTCTCAACTACCTGTTGTAAGGCAAACCATAATACTTATTAAATATGCTATGCAGGATGATATGAATGTGATATGATATGAATTGTAAACTGTTTCTGAAATAATAAATACCATGAAGCACCTTTACTGGAATGCAATTTATATATCACAAAGTTCTCCCTTTGAACCTACTCAATGAACTACTTTTGTGTATTGTAACATTGTACAGTGAAACCTACTACTTAACTTTAGAACATTCTCATTGACTGCCTAAAAAATATATGCTAGCTACCAGTCAGGCCCTTTTCCCCTTTTCTCTCAGGCTTAAACATATTTATTTCATTTGGATTTCCCCATTCTGGTTGTATTAAACAGAGTCATGCAATATCTGGCCTTTGTACCTTGTTTTCATTTGACATAGTGTTTTTTAAAGTTTATCATTTTTTAGTTTTTCTATTAATATACCAATTTTTTTTCTTATTTATTACTGCTCACCTGATGTTGTATCTTCTTCCCTTGACTATTTTTTTTCCAGTGTTGGGTGAAACACAGGGCCACTTGCAGGCTAGATAAGATCTCTGTTACACACAGCTGGATCTCAGTTTGGGGGCATTTCAGTGTTGCTATAAATCTGTATCTGCAAGCCTTTGTATACATATGTTTCAAGTTCATGGATAAAGTCATTGTGTACAAATGTTTTAAATTCATTTGAATTCACACATAAAAATTATAGGATTAGAATCACTAGCTCCATGTGTTTATATATTTAAAATTAGAAGGCTTTGCAAAATTTGTTTTGCAAAGTATTGTACCATTTTATGTAAACAATAAACCCTTATCTTTATTAAATTATAAGTGCAGATTGAATTTTGTATAGTTAAGTGTACAGTATGATGCCTGACCTCCCATATGCTATTTATAATATCAAATATATAGAATCAACTAAGATGTCCATCAGTAGATAACTGGCTAAGGAAGGTGTTCTAAAATATGAGAAATCTTTGTCATCCATAAAGGTAAGAAAAACATTTTCCTGGTAGGGGAAGACTTTCATGGGACCTGCCCTTGGGCTAGTGTCCAGTTATAAGTGAGTATATACCATTGAGTCTCTCTGCTTCTGGGTTAGCTCACTCATTATGATCATTTCTAGTCAATCCATTTGTCCACGAATTTCAGGAATTCCTGTTTTTAATAGCTGAGTAGTATTCCATAGTGTAAATGTACCACAGTTTCTTTATCCATTCTTCTACTGAGGGACACTTAGGCTGTTTCCATGTTCTGGTGATTATGAATAAGGCTGCTATGAACATGGTTGAGCAAATTTTCTTGTGTGCTGGAGCGTCTGCTGGGTATATTCCAAGGAGTGGAATACCTGGGTCTTGAGGAAGCCCTATTCCCAGTTTTCTGAGATAGCACCAGATAGATTTCCAAAGTGGCTGTACTAGTTGCATTCCTACCAGCAATGAAGGAGTGTTCCTATCTCTTCACATCCTCGCCAGCATGTGTTGTCACTTGAATGTTTGATTTTAGCATTCTGATGGGTGTAAGATGGAATCTCAGAGTTGTTTTGATTGCATTTCTCTGATGACTAGAGATGTTGAGCATTTCTTTAAGTGTGTCTCAGCCATTTGATATTCCTCTGTTGAGAATTCTCTGTTAATTTGAGCCCCATTTCTCAATTGGGTTATTGGTTTGGTGGCATTTAATTTCTTGAGTTCTTTATAAGTTTGGATATTAGACCTTTGTCAGATGTAGGGTTGGTGAAGATCTTTCCCCGTCTGTAGGCTGTAACTTTGTTCTCTTGACAGTGTCTCCTGCCTTACAGAAGCTTCTCAGCCTCATGAGGTCCCATTTATTAATTGTTGACCTTAAGGTCTGGGCTGTTGGTGTTCTGTTCAGGAAGTTGTCTCCTGTGCCAATGTGTTTAAGGCTCTTCCTCACTTTTTCTTCTAACCGATTTAGTGTCTCTGGTTTTATATTGAGGTCTTTAATCCATTTGGACTTGAGTTTTGTGCATGGTGACAAGTATGGATCCAATTGCATTTTCTACATGTAGAAATCCAGTTAGAACCAGCACCATTTGTTGAAGATGCTATCTTTTTTCCATTGAATAGATTTGGCTTCTTTGTCAAAAATCAGGTGACTATATATGTGTGGATTCATATCTGGGTCTTCAATTCAATTCCATTGATCAACCAGCCTATTGCCGTGCCAGTACCATGCTGTTTTAATTACTATTGCTCTATAGTACAGCTTGAGATCAGGTATGGAGATTCCTCCTGAGGATCTTTTACTGTATAAGATTGTTTTAGCTATTCTGGGTTTTTTGTTTTTCCATATAAAGTTGAGAATTGACCTTTCAATGTCTTTAAAAATTGTGTAGGTATTTTGATAGGGATTGCATTGAATCTGTAGGTTGCTTTTGGTAAAATGGCCATTTTTACTATGTTGATTCTCCTGATCCACGAACAAGGGAGATCCCTCCATCTTCTCAAGTCAGCTTCATTCTCTTTCTTTAGGGACTTAAAGTTTTTTTCGAACAAGTCTTTCACTTGCTTGGTTAGCATTACTCCTAGGTATTTTAAATTGCTTGTGGCTAACGTGAAGGGTGTAGATTTCCTAATTTCTTCCTCTGTATGATTGTCATTTGTATATAGGAATGCTACTGATTTTTTTGAGTTAATTTTGTAACCAGCCAGTTTGCTGATGTGCTTATCAACTGAAGGAGTTCTCTGGTGGAATTTGGGGGTTGCTTATGTACACTATCATATCATCTGCAAATAGGGATAGTTTGACTTTTCCTTTCCCATTTGGGTCCCCTTGATCTCCTCGTGTTGTCTTATTGCTCTGGCTAGGACTTCAAGAACTATATGAAGAGATATGGATAAAGTGGGCAGCCTTGCCTTGTTCCCGATTTTAGAGGAATTTCCTTGAGTATCTCTCCATTTAATTTGATGTTGGCTATTGGCTTGCTGTATATAGCCTTTATTATGTTAGGAATGTGCCTTGTATCCCGATCTCTCCAACACTGGATGGGTGTTGGATTTTATCAAATGCTTTTTCTGCATCTAAGGAGATGATCATGTGGTTTTTTTTCTTTAGTTTGTTTATATGGTGGATTACATTGATGGATTTCCATATATTAAACCATCCCTGCATGGCCTGGAATGAAGCCTACCTGGTCATGATGAATGATATCTTTGATATGTTCTTTGTATTTGTTTTGCGAGTATTATATTGAGTATCTTTGCGTCAATGTTCATAAGAGAAATTGGTCTGAAGTTCTCCTTTTTGTTGGGTCTTTGTGAGGTTTAGGTATCAACGTGACGTGGCCTCATCAAAAGAATTTGGTAATGTTCATCCAATTCTATCTTTGAAGTAGCTTGAAGAGTATCGGTATTAGCTCCTCTTGAAGGACTGGTAGAATTCTGCACTGAAAACATTTGGTCCTGGGCTTTTTTTGGTTGGAAGACTATCAATGATAGCTTCTATTTCTATAGGAGAAATAGACCTATTTAATTTGTTTTATCTGATCTTGATTCAATTTTGGCAAGTGGAATCGATCAAGAAAAATGTCCATTTCCCTTGGATTTTCAAATTTTGTGGCATATATGCCTTTAATGGTAGGATCTTATGATTCCTTTGTATTTCTTCGGGGTCTGTTGTTATGACTCCCTTTTCATTTCTGATTTGTTGATTTGGGATACTGTCCCTCTGCCTTTAGTTAGTTTGGCTAATGGTTTGTCTATTTTGTTGATTTCTAAAAAAACCAGCTCCTGCTTTGTTGATTCTTTGAATTGTTCTTTTTGTTTCTAATTTATTGATTTCAGCCCTGAGTTTGATTATTTCCAGATGTCTACTCCTTGGGTGATTCTGCTTCTTTCTTTTCTAGGGCTTCTAGATGTGTTGTTAATGTTGCTTATGTGGGATGTTTCCAATTTCTTTTAACGGCACGTAGTGCCATGCATTTTCCTCAGCAACTGCTTTCAATGTGTCCCACAAATTTGGGGTATGTTATCCCATCATTTCCATTGAATTTCAGGAAGTCTTTTATTTCTTCCTTTATTTCTTCCATGACCCACGTGTCATTAAGTAGAAAGTTGTTTAGTTTCCATGTGTGAGTAGGTTTTTTGTATTTCTGTTGTTGTTGTTGAAATCCAGCCTTAGACCATGCGATCTGATAAGATACAAGGTATTATTTCAATATTCTTGTATCTGTTGAGGCTTGCTTTGTGACCTACTATGTGATCAATTTGGAAAAGGTTCCATGGGGTGCTGAGAAGAAAGTATAATTTTTGTGTTTGGATGGAAAGTCTGTACACATGTGTTAGATCCATTTGATTCAAGGCATTGGTTAGTGATGTTATTTCTCGGCTTAGTTTCTGTTTCAAAGACCTATCCTTCAGTGAAAGTGGAGTGTTGAAGTCTCCCACTATAATGTGTTGGAATCAGTGAGTGGTTTAGCTTTGTTAATAGTTCTTTTACAAATGTGGGTGCCCTTGTATTTAGAGCAATAGATGTTCAGAATTGGATGTCATCTTTGTTGATTTTACCCTTGATGAATATGAAGCATCCTTCCTCGTCTCTTTTGATTAATTTTGGTTGAAGTCTATTTTGTTGGATATTAGGATGGCTACACCTGCTTGCTTCCTGTGACCATAGCTGGATATTTTTTCCCAGCCTTTTACCCTGAGGTAATGTCTGTCCTTGTGGGTGAGATGTGTTTCTTGGATGCAGAAGAATGTTGGGTCTTGTTTATGCAATCATTCTGTTAGTCTATGTCTTTTATTGGAGAATTGAGACTGTTGATGTTCAGAGATATTAATGACCAGTGACTGTTAAGTCCTTTTGTTTTGATGTTTGTTTAAGTTGCGGGTTTGTGAGGTTGTGGTGTTCGCGATGGTGTAGTTATCTATTTCCTGTGTAGTTTTGGTTGTAACTCATTCCTGTGTGGTGGAGTTTTTCCTTCTAGTAGCTTCTGTAATGCTGGATTTGTGGATAGGTATTGGTTGAATTTGTTTCCTGTCATGGAATATTTTGTTTTTCTCCATCTACGGTTATTGATAGTTTTGCTGGGTACAGTAGTCTTGCCTGGCATCTGTGGTCTCTTAGGGTTTGCAGGACCTCTGTACATGCCCTTCTGGCTTTCATGGTCTCAGCTGAGAAGTCGGGTGTAATTCTGATAGGTTTGCCACTGTATGTTACTCTGTCTTTTTCCCTTGCAGCTTTTAAAATTTTTCTTTAGTCTGTATATTTTGTGTTTTGATTATTATGTGGCAGGAAGATTTTCTTTTCTGAATCTATTCTATTTGGTGTTCTATAGGTCTCTTGTATGTTCATATGCATCTCATCTTCAGATTGGGAAAAAATTTCTTCTATAATTTGGTAAGAAGATATTTTCTGGGCCATGGAGTTGGGCGTCTTCTCTATCCTCAATGCCTATATTCTCAGGTTTCTTCTTTTCATGGTGTCCTTGATTTCTTGGATGTTCTGTGTTATGAACTTTTCTGATTTAGCATTTTCCTTGATAGTTGATTCAAGTTCTACAATTGTATCTTCAAGTCCTGAAATTCATTCCTCCGTTTCCTGGATTCTGTTTGAGAAGGCCATCTCCTTGTTGGCTGCTTTCTTCTCTATGGTCTCTCAGTCACATTTTTCTTCTGTGTGTTTCCTTTATCATAGATTCCGTTTTTGTCCTCAGATCTTAAGTGTTTTTTTTTATTTCCTTCATCTGTCTGTTTGTATTTTCTGAAATTCTTCCAGAGGCTTTCTATATGACTCTTTATGTCTCCTCCCCTGCTTGGTTGCCTCCTCCCTGCAATTGTTTACAGATTTCATTCCTTTCTTCCATTATCATCTTCCTTACTAAGGACTTGAGGTCATTTTCTTGTATTCAATTGTTTTTGGGTTCTCCTGGTTGCTTTCATTGGGATTTGTTGGGATCTGGGGATTCCAAACTGTTTTGGTTTTTGTTTGCATTCTTTCGCTGTCCTCTTGTCATTTTGGTCTCTCTGATGTTGGGAGGTAGCTTCTGGTGACCTTCACTGGTTGAGAGTGGATAGTTGGTGAATGATTATTTGTCGCGTGCTCTTGCCTGTAGGGATCAGGTAGTTTTCCTCCTGACACAGGCAGGTGACCTGGTTTCCACTCCTGGAGACTTTGCTCTACACCTTAGGCTCTGGGCTGGGTCAGCAGAAGTAGGCTTCTGATTGGTTCCTTCACGTAGCGTTGTGATTCAGGGCCTGCTGTTATGGGGTCTCAGATCGAGGCTGGCAAGCTCTGATTGGGCAAGATGTTCTCAGTTGCCTTGCACTACCCGCGGACCTGTAGCTCAGACCTCGCCCAGCTCAGACCCACTGAGCTAAATGCGCATTTTAAACCAGCATATACACACCTCTGGGGTGTCCAGCCTTTCCCGAGGGGGTGGGGAGATCCTGCCGAGGCTGTGTGTAGTGTTCACACTAGGTTCTAACTGCTGGGATCTGCAGGCTTAGGCCCTGTGCTCTGTTCCAATATGGGTCCGGTACGCCCCGCTTGCTGCACGCTGCTATCTCTGAGCTAGATGGACCCAAGCAGCTCAGATAACCCGCACTCTGTTCCAAAGTGTGCCTGGTTTGGTGCCATGGGTTGTGAGCACTCTCTTCTGATCTAGATGGACCCAAGCAACTCAGTTTCCTGCGCACTGTTCCAAAGTGTGCCTGCTTTGGCGCCCACAGGTTGCGTACACTCTCTGAGCTAGGCTGACCCAATAGCTCAGTATCCTGAGCACTGTTCCAAAGTGGGCAGGGTATGGCACCGCAGGGTGGGGCACCGCTCTCTCTGAGTTAAGTGGACCCAAGCAGCTCAGTACCGCTCTCTGTTCCAAAGTGTGCCTGGTTTGGCGCCATGGGTTGTGCGCACTCTCTCTGAACTAAGGCGGATCCAGCGGCTCAGAATCCCCACACTGTTCCAAAGTGGGCAGGTAGTATGGCGCTGCAGGCTGCGCTCTGCTCTCTGTGAGTTAAGTGGACCCAAGCAGCTCAATATCCCACGCTCTGTTCCAACGTGGGCATGGTTTTGCGCCACAGGCTGCACGCTGCTCTCTCTAAGCTAGGTGGGACCAGTTGCCTGTGTTTTCCACGCGGCGTGGGGTCCTTGGCAGCTTTGCGTGGGCAGGTGGATGGGACCAAGGGCAGCTTCCCCTTTTCCCTGTAACTTCCACAGGCCAGGGGCTCCGGTACCGACCCGCACTCTGAATTCGGGCTTTATCTACCAGCTGCAGCCTGCAGATGGTTCCGTCTGAGCGTCGGAGAGTGGGTTCAGGGCCTCCGTGGACTGATACTTGACTCGGGGCCAGGCCTGCCGGTGGTCTGCACTGTGCGGGGCCCAACTCACCTAAAGTTCTCTGGATTTAACAGTCTGTGGCTCCATTCAAGTCCATGGTCTCCGTGCAGTTGATCAGATACAGTGCTTGCTGGGCGCCGCCATCTTGAGGATCTGCCTCTATTTCTTCTTTATATTGTTTTTGGTCATGGAATTTTATTACAATAGAAAAGTAATTAATGCACCATCCTATAGGATATGTTATCATCTGATAAGATAATTAATACAGAACAACTTTACAAAGTGAAAGATACATGGGGGCTTATTTAACATAAACCCAACACTATCTAGCAATATTATATTATATATTAAATACCACCTTCCCAGGTCTTTGGTGTTAGGTAACAAAGAAGTACCAAACCCAAAAATGGCAGTCAAGATGACAATGACTGGATCCTTATCTGACTTGACCTTGCTAGGAAACAGAAATAAAAAGCTTGTCTCAGAAGCCCTTAATCGCTATCTGAATGCTCCTGACTGCATATGTCAATGCCTGAAGGCTTCTGGCCACCACTGAAGCACCTCTTCTGTCTGAGCTGCCTCTTTGGCTCATATACCTCGATAGCCCAAGAAGATTTTACAGCTGGCTACTGTTCTCTACTGTCTGAGGAAGCTGGGCATTTTCTTTTTATTAAAACTGTTCTTTCTATCAACAGAGAATGGGCATATTCTGTGGTTTCTGGCTATGACTGTTAAAATTTTTTGCTGAAACCCAGAGAGATACCTTGGTCATCTCTGGGAAATCCCATCTCTCCTTTAATCAAACCAACCAACCAACCAGTCAGTCACCAAAACCAAACTAAACCAAACCAAACCAAAACAAAACAACTCCTCCTGCAAATTCAGCCCTCTTGTAAAAATAATTTGCCTCTGCTAGCCTCTGCCCTCCTGGGCCCTGTCACCTGGTTGAAGATGTGGATCTCTTGTGATCTGAGCATTCATCTGAGGAACCACAATCCACTTGTGAATGCCCTCTTGATCGGTCAAGTTTCTGTCTTACCGCAGTCACCTAGCACCACCCCTGAGTCTCACTTTTCCATGCCTCTTCATCCTTCTGATCTGTCATCCCTATTTGGTGTTTAAATGCATTGTGGTTTTCTTCTTCCAGTTTATCTCTTTGTCACAGCCCTCAGTGACTGGACTTGGAAAGGAAAACATTCCCTAACTATTTTATATCCACTTCTTGCCCTAATGCTGGGATTCTTTTTCTGCAACCTCCTTCTTAGGATTCCTTCTTTTTACTGACCATAGAGTTATCCCAGTCCAAATCTGACACTGTCCCTCCTCCTGTTACCTCAAGTCTCTTTTCTCTCTTCTGTTCTGTGATGCTACTAACCTCTGGCATCTTGTTTCCCACTACAATATTGCCTTGCCTCAATACAGGATTAGTAACCAGTATTAGTGGCTAAAACTGGCACATTCAACTTCCAATTTCATCGAGATTATAATAACTTCTGTCACTGTGCAAGCAAATGATCCCAAATGTGTTAGCTCTAGGTTTTCTTCAGTATCCACTCTCAAAAGTTCTTTATCTCTGATCTTGTCCCTCCCTCTGATCACTGGATTCAGTCACAGAGATGCAAATGTGTTTTGGGTATACATAACGCTAAAAGGTTGTCACATTTGTTCTATGCTACCAAAAGATCTAGCTCTGGAGTTAGCATTTGGCCTACCCTGTTGTAGACCCAAACAGATTTGCTTAAAGGTTTCCTCTAAAGTCTTTGCTAGCTACCTGACTATGTGATAGGAAAAAGAAGAGCAAAGCAGAACAACTCAGGAAAAAGACATTATATTCTTGGGAACCATTTCCAATACAGATAACTATTGTTTGTCTCATGGTACTTATTTTTTTATATTTTAAATGTATTATTATCTCTATGTTATATCCCAACCACAGTTTCCTCCCCCCCTCCTCACCTTCCAGTACTTCCTCCTTTCCCTCTACCCCAATCCACTGCTCCTTTGTTTTCCCTTCAGAAATGAATGCCTGCCAGGGAGTCACTAAACATGGCATCTCAAGTTACAATAAAACTAGGTACCTCCCTTAATATTAAAGCTGGATAAGGTAACCCAGTGGAGTAAAAGGGTCCCCAAAGCAAGCAAGAGTCAGAGGTGTCCCACAAGAAGATCAAGCTACACAACCATAACATACATGCATAGAACAAAGATGAGACCCATTTAAGTTCCTTGATTTTTGGTTCAGTCTCTGTGAACCCCTATGAGTCCAAGATGGTTGATTCTGTGGTTTTTTGTGGTATCCTTGCACCTCTCATTCCTAAAAACCTCTCTAGGTTTTCTGGAGAATTTACCAAATTCCACCTAATATTTGGCTGTGGGTTTCTGGGTCTGTTTTACATCAGTTGCTAAATGAAGCCTCTCTGATGATAATTATGTTAGGCTGCTATTTACCAGTGCAGCATACAGCAAATACCTTTAGGAATCATTTCATTGATTTTTTTCCCATTTTTATCCTGGGTCTCTGGATTATCCAAGCCTCTGGTCCCTAGCCCTCCAGGTTTCCCACTCATGACATGAGTCTCAAGCTGGATCAGTCATTGGTTGGCTTCTCCTATAATTTCTGAGCCTCTTTTATCACAACACATCTTGTATGCAAGACAAATTATAGGTCAAAGGTTTTCTGATTGGTTTGCTATCCAAAACCTCCCCTATATGTCTTGTCTGGTTACAGGAGATAGACAATTAAGGCTCAATATCCCTATTACTGGGGTTCTTACTTAGATCACTCCTGAGAGTTTTCATTGCACTAGATTCTAGCTCTACCCTTAAATGCACCCCTACCCCACCCCAATTCCAGCAGTCTCTCCCTCTATTGTCCCCATACTTGATTCCCCAGGCTCTTGCCTTGGTCTTTTGTCTAAGATCAAGTGTGGTGTTTAATTTTTTTAGTCAAAAAATTATGTATAAAATTAAATGGCTAAACATAGTCACAGATATTTAATCCTCTGAATACCATTTCTTCCTTCCTGGTTTTGCTTACTAAAATGGTTCAAGGATATCTTTCAAACTTTTGATGAAATGTAAACTTTATCTCTGGATTTATAAGTTCATTTGGCTAGTGACTCAAAAATAACTAAAAAATTTATAACTCAAAAAGTGAGCTTAAAACCTGTAACAAAAGATTTACTAGTAAAAACTTATAACAAAAGGGATTGAAAGCTAAATTCCAAGTAAAGATAAACTTAATTTGCTGCAATACAAAGTATGTCACTTGGATTCAAGTATTGTTTAGGAAATACATTTTCTATTAGACTAAGAGGATAACACCAGGCCTAAGATATTTTAAATAAAGACTGATTTTGTATGATGATTTTGTCCTAAGGATAAAATTAACAGATAAAGACAAACTCATAATGGTAAATAGTCCTTACAAACAACGTATGCTTAACAAAGTGTAGAATGCTTAAGGTCTACTTGGGTTAACAGAAACTGACAAAGATGTATATAGAACTGTTTATTTTGCTATCTTGTTAAGCTTTAGCTATTTTGAATAACCAAGTCATATAAAAAATAATATATTATGAAAGTAGCTGGAGACCGGTGATGAGGTAGGCTTCTGGGAGGATATGCGGGTGACTCTAGCTGAGACTTCAGCAGCAGGGCATTTGGAGACTACAGTGACCACCTCCTACAGCTAGGTAAGACTTCCAGTGGAGAGGGGACACCAACCCACCCATAAAACATTTGACCCAAAATTTACCCTGCCTACAGGTGTTCAGGGATAAAAATGGGGCAAATATTGAAGGAATAGCCAAACAATGAATGACTGGCCCAACTTGAACCCACCCCAGGGAACAGAGCCAACCACTGCCAAATTAAGGATACTCTGCTATGTTGGTAGACAGGAGACCAACATAACTATCCTCTTAGAGGCTCCACCCAGCAGCAGAAAGAAACAGAAGCAGAGATCCACAACGAAACAGGTGAGGTCGTCTTGTGGGGAGTGGAAAAAGGATAGAGGTACCCAAAAGGGACAAGAAGTCCATAAAGATAGAGTCAACTAACCGACAACCATCGGGCCTCACAGAGTTGAAACCACCACCCAAAGAGCATGTATGGACTGGACCTAGGTCCCTACACATATGTAATTGATGGGCAGCTTGGT
>NW_026131886.1:0-22388 GCF_903995435.1 Acomys russatus | reverse complement strand
TCCAATTTTCTCTCTCCTGGGCTTTCTGTCAGATAATTTATATAGTACATATCTACTTCATGTCTCCTGCTGCATTAAGGCAGCTTATGATCCTCTCTTGCAGTGACCATTTCATAAGTTATTATTAAGCTTATTTTTCCATTGGACTTTTTCTTGTCATTTTCCCATCCCTACTGAGGACATTCAACAGTTTGGCAATTCTTTTTGGAAAGAGTTACGATAGTTTCACTCAACTCTTCTCAACAAACACCCACATCACCCGTTGGTCTTCTTCTCTCGTCTGTACTTTCTCTTGATTGCGAATGAACTACCCCTTCCTGTTTCTGGGCATGTGACACGATATGCTTATTATAAACTTGGAACATCACGACATATGATTTATGTAGATACTCTTGTTGTGTGTTCTTCTTCAATGAGACGTTGATGTTTTTGTTTTATTTATGTGTGGGTTTCCCTGCTCTGGAAGGTGACACATTTGCTGAAGGTCATATTGTATCGATATCTTTGTGGGCCCAGATTATTTTGTCTTCAGTTTAGTTCCTGGACTGAAACTTGGTTCTTACAAGATCACGAGAAGTCCAAAATGGTGTTTTCTTTTTCCACATAGTTCTGACTCTCTGGTTCTGCGCTTCACATGCTCTCTCTCTGATGCCAGGCACTTGCTGACGCTCCCCTGTGGCTCTTGGTTGATTGCTTCACTGGGGCTCTCAGCTGTCTTTCCCCAGAATATGATATTTAGGTACCAGGCGAAAACTTGCAAATAATGCACACACAAGCTTGACAGTTTCCTTCTCTGGGATCTTTCTACTCTATTCTATTTTTCATCAGCTTCCAAACTAAAGTTCACCCTCTCCCTTCTGCTCATGGGCCTGCTTGTTTGTGTTGGTGTTCTCTCTTCTTTTCTCTGAGCCTTCTGCAAACTGAAGTGGCCTTTCTTAGTGGGAGACGGATGAACACTGACACCTTTACACACTTTCCTACTGGCTCATACATACGTATGCATACGTGTGCATAAATGCAAAAAATGTTTATATATTTAATTTTTTTCAGGACTGTGACTTGTTATTACCACCAGTATAAGACTGACACACTCGTTCTGTTGTGCCAGAGATACAACTCTTGTCAAAACGTTGAGGTTTGTGGGAAGTGCTCTACGATCTGATTTCTCTACACTTAGTCTCAATATTTTAGCTTACTTATTTCTCAGAAACCTAAACTCAGGCCACAGACGAGACAGAAGAGGCATCTGTGGTAAAGAAGGATGAACCATCAAGTAAGAAATATCACATAAGACCCATTGTCCCCAAAGCTGGGCAATAACTTATTGTTACCCTTTTTTTATTAATTTATTCATATTATATCTCAATGGTTATCCCATCCCTTGTATCCTCCCATTCCTCCCTCCCTCCCATTTTCCCCTTACTTACCTCCCCTATGACTGTGACTGAGGGGACTTCCTCCCCCTGTATATGCTCATAGGGTGTCAAGTCTCTTCTTGGTAGCCTGCTATCCTTCCTCTGAGTGCCACCAGGTCTCCCCATCCAAGGGACATGGTCAAATATGGGGCATCAGAGAAGGTGAGCTACTGTTTCCTAGACTTACACAAAGCTCGGGGATTTGGATGGAGATCAGGAAATGTGTCTTAGTGGTACAACGCTTGCTTTTTGCATGCACAAGGCCATGTGTTCAAGCTCCAGCTCTACGAGAAACAGTTTGGTATGAGAGATTTCAAACAGTCCTGTATTTTAAAGCATCCAATCTTTCCACTTTACCATCATCATGCGTTTCTAGTGTTTAAGACCTTTCTACACCACACACATGCAAGTGTCTATTTTCTGGCCTGTGAAGGAGCTGGTTGAAATATGCATAGGAAATGGTTTTATTAGAGGTAAATGAATGCTGATTGTCAAAGGCTCGTGTGGAGCTCCGTGTTTCAACAATGCTGAGGCTCCTCTAGGATTTTGCAGAAGACAGTTCTGGGAAATCTCAGTGATGCCTGCGTAGATAATCAGTGTCAGCAACCGATGTGAGCTGCGAGCAAGTTCCCCTCATCGAGGAATTTTCTAGCGATTTCAGTGACAATGAGGGTATTTAAATATCTCGGTACTACATTTTAATTGTTTGTGCTAAATTTGTATATTGAGCCATGTGTGCCATGCACATGACACCCACACACAAGTAAACCACACCACACACACACACACCACACACACACACAACACACACACACACCAAAGTTCATGTAAGAATCCCACAGTGCAACTCTTTATTTTGTATGTTAATTTTAAAAATGAGAGTATCCAAGATGGCAGTGAGCAGTGTGGACTGTGTTTGGAGGCTCCAGTGAACAATTCAGGGAATTGCACAGATTTCTGAGCCAGGAACACCGAGGGTCCCCACACCACGGCAGCGGGAGTGCTCCACGGTTCGGAGCGACCAGGGTGCGGAGGACCTGCGTGCCCCTGCACACAGGAGGAGCGTGGATTTTCTCGGATCAGAGCGGCAGCGGCAGAGGCAGCAGCAAGCAGCGGCACCAGCGGCGGTGGCTGAGGTTTGCAGCTCATAGCCTTCCGGTGGAGGCGATTGGTGAAATGAACTAAATTAAATACTGATAAAAGGAGATGGAAAAGAGTCCTGTGAAGAGAGTGTGCTCACACCCTGGGGATGTCTCTCTTAAATTCTAGCTCCACAAGCCAGAAGAGATTCCCCTGTTCCCTGTTTGGGCCTATACTCAGCCCTGGTCATGGCATTCAGATGGCCGTGGGGTCATGATAGAAAGGTGAGGAAAAATAAAACCTTCCTTTCTCCTAAAATAGTTCTTTTCTCACATTCTAAGTGGTCCAATGCAGCAAGACACCTCCATTCTGAAATGGGGATATTTGCCACTGAGTGGCTTCCTGGAGTTCCTGAGGCTCCTCCACACACAGGGCACAGGTCTTCTGTTCATTTATAAGGTGGTGTGTCTAGGAACAAAGATCATTTCTACAAAAAGCAGCTTGATTTGCCCCAGAAAATGAAAATTTTGGTGGAAGACTTTGATGTCCAAAAAGCATCATGAGCTGATTAAAGCCATTGTTTTCTTCTCACAAATACAGTGGCTGGTGCCTCTGAGGAGCGATGGAATGGAAACCACACAGTGCCAGTTGGTTCCAAACTTAGCCCATTGCTTCATCTGGGTCAGCTGGGAGAGGAGAGCCTCCTCCCTGCTTCTCCTCTTTTTCCTGCTTCTCCATCTTTTATTCTTTCTTTTTTGTCCCTGGTTCCTGTAGCATACACTTAGAATTCTCACTGTCCTGGCTAGCTTCAGTTGTCAACTGGACACAGCCTAGGGTCACATGAGAAGGATCATCAATTAAGGATTACCTAGGTCATATTGGTTTGTGGGCATGTCCGTGGGGAGTGTCATGACGGTGAGTTGATATAGAAGGGCCCAGCCTACTGTGGGCGGTACCATTCCCTGGGCCTGTGGCCCCGGACTGTATAGGAAAGCCAGCTAAGCAGGAGCCTGCAAGTGAGCAAGTAGCATTCTCTAGGATTTCTGCCTCAGTTTCTGTTTTGAGTTCCTGTCTGATTTCTCTCAGTGTTGGGCTGTGACCCAGAAGTGTAAGCCAGATAAACTCTTTCTTGCCCTACATTACATTTGGTCAGAGTGTTTTATCACAGCAACAGAAATCAGACTAGACACCCAGCATACATGGACATTTCTTAACCTTGAAGTCAGTTCACAGATACTATTTCTACCCAATAAAAAAACCAGTGCTGAAGGCCAAGGAGCTGGCTCAGTTGATAAACCTTAAAGATCTGACACTGGGTTCCAAACACCACATAAATAAATATCCATATGTGGTGGTAAGTACCTGTAGCCCTAGTGCCAGGTAGGCAAAGGCATAGGATCCCTGGGATGTGCTGACTAGCTTGTTTGCTAAACAGTGAACAGATTCAGTGAGAGACCCTATCTCACAAGTATGGTGGAAATTGAAGATGAAACCTGACATTAACCTCTGGCTTCCATACACGTGTGCACACACAGGAATGTGTGAACATGAACACAACACACTCATGCTCACACACAGCACATACACAGCATGCATTGGAACACACTAGTAAAGGTTCCAGTGTGCTGTTTAGTTGTGTGGCCAGTTTGAATTAGGTGGTAACTGGTCTACTTACGTCCTCGGAGAAGAATCTTTTTTTTTTTTTTCAAATGTAACAAGTAGACTTTATTAGGATGCTTGTCTCTAAGGAATAGAGGGATAATACGAAACCCTTAGAAAGTATTTGTAATGAAAAAGGCTGATGGCTAAGGAACATTTTTGTAACTCTGTACTGTGATTATCGCTTGGCTCAGTGATAGGCAAACTGCTGCAGTTTTCTATTTCTTCATAAAACGTTGAGATTGTAAGGGTGCCAGCTACCGTCACGCACATGTGTCTGTAAACAGAATTGTTTGGAATTTCTACTCTATACCCCTCTTTACATTTGGAGTCATAATTTTTAAACATTCTTTATTGGTTCTTCGTGGCATTCACATCGTGCACCCCAACCCAACTCATCTCCTTGTCCCTTCGTATCCACCCTCTGCCCTTGCAATGGTGTGTCCCCGTTTGTTTGTCCACACACCTTTATCGCACGGTACGTCCCACTGTATGCCCATTCGTCCACACAACTTTACTTGCAAACATTCATTGCAGTGAGTCATTGGTTTGGTTTGAGGCCTCTGGCTCCTGTTACACCATCAGGACTGGATCCTCACCCAGACTGTGTCATGGAGGTCCTGCAGCTGTGGATCTGTAGGTTGAGTCTTTTCATAAACTCCAGCAGTTCATAAATGAGGTAGACAATGAGGCGGGCCAATTCAAAGCCCTGCGTCTGGGCCTGGGTGCTAGCTGAGTTGGTGGGCCCCCCAGCCTTCCCATATACCCCATTCCACCAGGCTGAGCTCTCCAGCATTGCCTGGTCTAGTTCACCCAATGCAGCATCAGCATGGGCAGGTGAGCTCTCCGACTCTCATCCTTTCCTGTCTGGCTTACCCGCACCCACACCACCAGAACCAGCTCTACAGTCAAGGTGCAGGGTCCACTCTGTCTAATGCTGCAGCCGG
Source organism: Acomys russatus (assembly GCF_903995435.1). NCBI lineage: Eukaryota > Metazoa > Chordata > Mammalia > Rodentia > Muridae > Acomys > Acomys russatus. The sequence continues at coordinate 17,287 of NW_026131886.1, read as the reverse complement.
TGAGGGGTGGGGCCAGCTCTCTCACTCTCAGAACACCAGAACCAGTTGTTAACACAGCCTCAGGTGGTGAGGGGCCAGGAGGAGAGGGCATCTCATGGCAGGCTACTGGTGGGGCCATCTCTCCCATCCTCAGGTTCTCAGGGCCGGCTCACCAGGGCCAGCTCTACTGCTCTGCCCAGATGAGGTGAAGGGCAGAATATTTTTTTAAATTAAGAATTTCAGCTCTCCCCTTTGCAGGCTTTACGCTTTAGTGGGTGAGAGCTTCAAATCCTTGAATGAGCCTTGAAAACTCAAACCCAATAGCAGCCACCCACATCTTGGAGAGGGATGACCACAGAAGTCAGGCTTATGCCATTAGGATGGAGCCTCTGTGATTTGTCTATGACCAATTGGGGAGAAGTCTTCTCACTCTGCCTCTCTGACGTGTGTGGAACTCAGGGCTTCTAGGATCCGTTGTGAAACCACATTTGAAGCCACCCTAGGATGGAGCTGTCATACTCAGAGAGACAGAAGCTTACTGGGGAAATGAAAGTCCATCCCTGTAGTCACTATTTATCTGCGTACATGTGGAATTCCCACCATGCAATATGAATTCATTTGTATAATCCCACCTCTCACCTCTCTCTCTCTCTCCTTCCCTCCCTCCTTCCCTTCTCTCTCTCTCTCTCTCTCTCTCTCTCTCTCTCTCTCTCTCTCTCTCTCTCTCTCTCTCCCTGGCGCGCGCGCGCGCGCGTGTGTGTGTGTGTGTGTGTGTGTGTGTGTGTGTGTGTGTGTCCCCACATGTATGTGTGTGGGTACTCAGGGTGCACATAAAGATGTGTCCTCACATATGTGTATGACATAGGCCAGTGTTAGATTCTCCCTCTATCCCACTCCACTCATCTTTTGGGTCAGCATCTCCCACTGAACCTGGAGCTTGACTGTCAGCTGACTGGTCAGCGAGGCTCCTCATGTCTCAGTCTCCCCAACATTGGAATTCGGGCATGTACCTCTGTGTTTAGACTTTATGTGGGCTCTGCTGATCATTTTTGGATCTTGGGCTAGCATCTCAATCGTGAAGCATCTCCATAGCCCCTGCCTCACATACCTCCATTGACTCTTTCCTTTTTCTCTTTTATTGGAACATAAAATGTTATCAGGCTTGACAATTGCATGGAAAATGGCAATGGTGTTATGATTTCTCAATGTGCAAGCAACGAGAGACCTTCTCAGTTCTCAGAGGGCAGGGAGGTTTAGTGTGAGGACACGTGCACAGGAGGAAACCTGCATGCTCAGAGACTTGTCCAAGCTCTAGAGGTTTCCAGAACACCTGGGTAGGAAGACTCACACTGTAGATGAACCTCATGGTCCAGACCCATCCATGGGAGATGCTGTCACTCCCACCCTCAGCATTTAACCCCTGCACTGAAGGGCCTCCTCGTGTCATGCACTTACACCTCTCCTCTTCATAGTCCAATCAGAAATTGCACGGAGGCACTGACTGCATGATTCCATCGTGTTATATAGACAGCCTAACTAGAGTCACTGCCTGTCCTTTAGCTCAGTCATCTTGCATGCTAGACGAACATGCCATGGAGCCAGATGGCGACACACTGACCTAGGGCTACGTGTTGGTGGAGATTCAGATTATCGATAGGGTCATCAAGGACCTGCCCACGTATCTTAGAATAGGTAAGAGGGCACAAAAGGATACAAATCAAATTGGAGTTAAAATTAACGTATGAAGTCTGAGGTGAAAGGGCAGAGATGTGATGCTTTGCTGCGAGTGAGAGGGTGCTCTCCATAGCAGTTAGAAAAAGCTGGGATGAACTCAGCTTGGGAGAAACCAAAACCAAAACAAAACAAAAAGTGGGTCCCTTGGGTATTGAAGGCAGATGTCCTAGGAGGAAAGACCCTCTGGCTCAAATGTCCTGCCTTCAGATAAGCTTGGCTTGTGGCTAAAGCTCTTCTCAGACTAGTGTGACTGTAGCAGTGTAGGAAGAGACAGTCGGGGTAGAGTGCTGAGGAACACACAGGTTCCCTGTCTCAAACCTGCTGGGACCCACAATCCCGTATCTTGGGCATCTTTCTCCTCTATCTCTCCTTTCCTGAGCTGCATCATTTACCAGAAGGCAATGGCCACGCCCAACATGCTTTACTGAGGTGTGTGAATGGTTCCTGCGATGGTCCAACCCGAAAAGAGAGAGAGGGGCACCCCCTCAACCGCTAGCTGACTTACCAGATGTGCAAAACCTCAGCACTGTCTTGGGCTGGACTCCTGTGTTCCCTCTTGGTGTTAAGCTCCAGAGAGCTAGGGAGAAAACCCACATCGTTAGTAAAAGCTAGACTCCTAGTTGAATCTTCTTAATTTCTCCACTTAGGGCTTAGCACTAACTCATAAGTTTCTGGAAGGAAAAGGAAATGAGAAGTGTCTTTAAAAAGTATCTCCCAAGCTCACAGGCAGAGCTTTGTGGACCATGGCTGAGGTTAGGGTCTAAGAAGCCGAGCTGGCTTGAAACGTTGCCTTTGGACTCAAAACAGCCAGGAGTGAATCAAACCAAAAGTAATCTGAAGGTAGAAGCCACTAAGCCAGCTAAAGATCAAAGTCCTTGACACAAGAACCAACACGCATGGCCAGGGGCCTTTAGTTGTTGCTTCACTGAAGGGTCATAGTCTCGATGAGGACTAAGCAAGAAGCCCCAGCCTGGGAATGGGGTGAGAAGGTAACTGAAGCAGAGGTTCCGAGATGCTCCAAGAGTCTGCATCTTCCTTGTATCAGTCAATTCATCCAGTGCCCAGCATCTTCTCATAAGCCAACAGGGCCATATGACACCTCGTGTCCTCTTCCAGAGCAGGGAGGCTGTACAGACTGCGGGAACACGGACCGTGGAGGAGGTCAAACAGGAGCTTGATCTCTTGCCAGACGAATGCAAACAATTCTTGTCCGCTGAACTGGCAGAGAGCCCTGCAGCCACTATATGGGCTCCCCGCCCACTTCTAAGGCCAGCTTCCCTGGCTGCTGAAAGAAGCAGAGCCTGTCACCTCTACTTTCTGTGTCAGGGCGCTATTTCAGGAACCCGGGGGCTGCTGTTGGCTAAAGAAGAGGAAGGTCGCATCTCCAATTGTGAGGCTTGAGAAGGGTGATGTGTGATTGTACCCAGACAAGGCCAACTTCTCAGGCTAGTTCTGAGGCTTGCCCGTGCTTCGGCGCTTCGCTCTGCATTGTAAGAAGGTTGGGCAGGAAAGAGCTGTCTCCCATTGTGAGCGGCCTCCCTGCTGTTCATTGGTCTTTGCCACACAGCTCTGGACAATCAAGGCCCCGGAGCTTCCTTCTGGATTCAGGTGTCCAGGTCAGTTCTAATGTGACCCAGCTGTCAGTATTTTCTGGTGGCAGGTTCGGTTCCCTGACAGACTGTTCTCCCTGGCTGTTTCCCATCGTACCCAGCATGAACATTATTGGAGTAGCTTTGGCCGCTTCCCAACTCCGCCATGCCTTCTTGTCACTTGAGATTGTGTAAGGCCTCCAAACCTTACACAACCCCGGAAAGATCAAATCGAATAATGGCCACCCTACCCTGAGAAGACAGTGGACTAAAAGAGCCAGGCTTGCAGCTCTCGGGGAGTTGAGCATGCAAATCCAGGCCCAAGAAGGCGCCTCATAGGAATATGCATGCATCTACTAATTAATGCATAAAAGAAAAATAGGTCCTGTCTGTCTGGACCCTTAGCTTCTTTGGGGGTGTGGGAACAAACTCAAGCCACAGGAAGTGACCCGCTCAAGGTCACAGAGGTGGCCGGTGTGCCCTGGAACCCGGAGCAAGGCACCAAGAATCTCAATTCCTTGCTGCCTCCTTTACCAAGCTTCCTTTCTCTCCTCAGCAAGTAAACAATTTTTGTTGTCAAGAAAAGAGAGGGGGGAGTGAAGGCATTTTGATAGTTTTTTGCTGTTATTCAATACTATGATTTTTTTTTTTAGCACATAAGCACTTCATTCAGTGGGGTGTGTGTGTGTGTGTGTGTGTGTGGTGTGTGTGTGTGTAAATCCTGTGCCACCTATCACTCACTCTCCCCTGGGTGGTACTCATAACCCCTCATCAGCGGCACAAGGTGGTCTATTGAGTCAGATTTGGAATAAACCCTTGCCACCCTCTCCCTCGGTCGTCAAGGAGGAGCCCTGATCTGAGAGCAGGTTGCATTAGGCGAAAGTGGTTGTGTGTTTGAAATTAAATCACTCAAAAGATGATTAAAAATAGGATGCGTGAGCTTCCGATGGGGCCCCAGCTTGAATGAGGCGCCATACAAAATCAAGTCGCATTGTATTGTGTAAAACGGCTTTATGCTAACGCTGGCAATAACAGGGTCCCACTGAGAGTCCTTCAGGCTTCTGAATGGTGCTTGGAGTTTGTCAAAATTTTTCAGGAAGGGATCTGTGCCGCCCAGACTGCGTGAAGCACGAACAATAGTTTAAAAAAAATTGGTGCAATAAAATGACATCTTTCCCATTACTCTCTAGCCTCTGAGCTGAGGCCTACCGGGAGCCTGGGGAACCTCAGGCCTGTGTGTCACCTGCGCTGGGTGTGTGCTCAAGTTTAATGGCTCTCAGGGCACCAGGAAGGGTGAGGACAGTGTAGCTTCTGTGCAAGACAGCTGCCTTCAGGTGGTCAGGTAGCTACAGCGAAGAAAAGCAGGCCAACAGATGTCGAGACAGAGGAAATGAATCCCTCACAGTCTGGGAGCTGGGAATATCAAGAGAAGGCGCTTGGGGGTCTAGTGGGACTCCCAGCCGGCTGATGGACAACTGAGCCTAGTCTGTCTGTTCCCAGGTGTGACAGAAGGGCGGAGATGCTGTGTTTAAGGGTCCAATACTATCCAAGTAGAGATAGAATTTTTTTATTCATCTTTTCATGATGTGAGTGTGTGTGTGTGTGTGTGTGTGTGTGTGTGTGTGTGTGTGTGTCTGTGTGCTCATGTATGTGTATGGATGTCTCTGTGTATGTATGTGTGCGTGTGTGTGTGTGTGTGTGTGCGTGTGTGTGAGTGCATGCGTGTGTATGTGTCTGTGTGCTCATGTGTGTGGATGTCTCTGTGTATGTATGTGTGTGTGTGTGCGTGTGTGTGTGTGTCTGTGTGCTCATGTATGTGTATGGATGTCTCTGTGTATGTATGTGTGTGTGTGCGTGTGTGTGCTCGTGTGTGTGTGCGTGTGTGTGTGTGTGTGTGTGTGTGTGTGTGTGTGTGTGTGTGTGTGTTGACCACACTCTCCTCCATTTTCCTCTTATCATCTATCCTTCCTTCCCAACAGACCTGGGAGGGTTAAGATTTCAACATTTGAATCTTAGGAGGCCACACTAATATCTAATCTCTAACAGCAGGTAGCCCCTACCCCATAAGCGGGTAATACTTTCTTTAACTATAAAGTAGATGCAGAAAAACAAGCATTGCCTCCTGAACAGAGGGAGGCTGGCGGGAGAGGACCAGGTGACTGAGTAGGGAAAGCTCCTCACTGGCAGTTTGCTTGGGTTTCTATGACAGATGTGCAGCAACCAGGAGGCATAAATCAGCAGAAAGGTTATTTGCCCCCCTCCTCCGGTTCCAGAGGCAGAGGCAGAGGCAGAGGCCGAGGTGTTTTGCAGGCTTGCTTCCCTGTGGCCTCTCCCCTTAGCTTGAAGGTGGCTATCCCAGTTCTCTCTCTCCATGGTCTTTTATCTGCATCCCCCCGACCACGTGTGCAAGCTGCCTACAAGAATGTTATGCAGACCACACAGATTGGGGTATAGCTTACAGGGCTGACCCTGCCTTGAGTTAATTAAGTGGATTTAGCAGGACTTTGGCCCATCCTCAGCGGCAGTCCTGATCCTACGTACCCAGGCATGGTGCCAGGCATGAGGTGCCACGATCTCAGAATGACTGTGTCTGTGAATCTAAGCAGCAAACAACCTAACCCTGTCAGCCCTGTGCTGTAGTTCCCTTCTTCCCAGGAGACATAGAAACATTTTATATTTTCAAAAGCAAAACTAAACCGGAACTTTTCAAACCAATTCTTCAACATAAAATGTAAAATAGAAATTCCATTGTCAGCTAGATGGAATTTGTGGACGACAGTCTAATTCTGACTAAGATTTTTGAGTGGAACACAAAATGAACCCACTGGAGACTTCTGAAGCCACATAATGACAGGAACGCCGTGAACAGAAACAAAAACTCAAATGCTTCCAAGAGTGCTACCTGGGAGGGGGAGGGACTGTCCTCATTGTCTCTGCTCTGATGCAAGACTAGGTGAAATGGCCCGAGTCCATGGCAAGCAAAGAAAGCCCAAGTGGGGTTTTCTGTCCAGTTCTTTCAGCCACAGTGTAGAGAAAGCCATCCCTGCCTGCTGATGAGCCCAGGGGAATGTTCTCTCTGCTTTCCACTCTTTCTCATCCAGCTGTGTTCGTCTGCAGCTGCAGCAGCAGGCTGGACTCCACCACACACCACCACTACCATGACTGGGGCATCAGACACTTTCATGAGTACATTTTATTTGGGGGTGAAGGGAATCCCTGAACACAGGCACAGGCACACACACAAACACATATGCATACACACATTCATATACACACATGCACGTGCACACACACACACACACACATGACATGCATGCAGACACACACACACAGACAAACACACACACACACACACACACACACACACACAGCCTCTTTGTCTTAAGAGTGGCCACAGATTTGTGGCATAAATGACCCCTTAGAAAAGGCTGTCTTAGTTGCTTAGAATTAATTCAAGTGTAGAAGGCTAAAGTCTAGAAATAATCTCATTTATTAACAAATGGGGGTAGGAGCCATTTCTGAGGCTTTCAGAAAATTCCAGGCAGAAAGGAAATGGTCACGATCGGTCTCTTCCACCTTCTGTGAGGAACTTCGATAAATCTAAAATACTCCTCCTCTGCAGAGAAATATGTGTCACATGATTGAAATGGACACTCTAGGATTAACACATTATTCTTGAAAATAAAAAAAAATCATTTTCCCAAATGAACTCAGAAAAAGAATAGAGACAGAACGGGACAGATGCTGTATTCTTGAGCACGGATGATCAGACACCTCAGTATCTGAAGAGAGAGAAGATTCAAGGATCCTGACGGGAAGATCTTATAACCTCATGTTTTTACAACTCATGAGGAGCAAGTGAAAAGAAGGGCAATGAAAAAACAAACCTTTCCTTCTTGTCACTGGTTCTTGGGGCTTTTTTTTTTTTTTTTTTTTGTACAGTGCGTTTTGACCAGGGCCAACCCTCCCTTTGCCCCTCCCATCCCCACCTTCCCCTCCCCTGCCCCCATCTCCCCCCCCCCCCCCCCCGCCATCCCTGCCCAACTTGGTGTTGCCTTTCATTCTTCCACCCACAAAGTCCAGCTTGTAAATTGTCTTTGCAAATATTCATGGTGTGTGACCTTGCCCTGGCACAGGGCCAACCTACCAAGGCCAGCACTCTTAAATAAAACTGGGTGTCTCTCTCTCTCTCTCTCTCTCTCTCTCTCTCTCTCTCTCTCTCTCTCTCTTTTCTCTCTCTCTCTCTCCCTCCCTCCCTCCCTTCTTCTCCCCCCCCCCTCCCCCTCCCCCTCCCACCCCCTGCCCTGGAGAGAGAGTGCTGATGGCTCCTTGGCTGGGAATGGGACTTCTGCTCACCTTCCTTCTCCATAGTGGGATTTGGTCTGCGCTGAGCTTTCCCAGGGCACTGCTGTCACAGCCACTGTAAGCTCATCTGTTCAGCTGACCTATTGTGTCCCAACGATACTTTTCCTTGGGGTCATCCGTCACCTCTGGCTCTTACAGTCTTTCTACCCCCTCCTCAGCAATGATCCTTGGGAGGAGGGACATAGAATGTTCCATTTAAGACAGAAGGAAAATAATTCGTCTGCCTCCCTAAAGCGCTTGGGTTTGTGAATTTAAGAAATTTGGGGAAACACCAATGTGACAACCTGCAAGAAAGCCAAGCACAGAAATATGGTACAAACACTGCTAGTCTAGTCTGAAGACAAGGTTTTACACCTTTTTTCAAGATTTCTTGAAGAAAAAAAATCATATACAAAGGAAAAACCATTTCAAATATACATGGATTAAAAAAAAATCTGGATCCATAGAAGACTAATGACAGTAGCAAACCTTTTAAAAAACTATTAAAAGAAAATAATTTAGTGCCTAAACTTCTATCTTTATTTTTGTTATCGTTGTTTGTTTTGAGATGGCCATCCCCCAAAGCCAGGCTGCTTCACAGACACAGACATTAAAGTCTTGCCATCTCCTGCTTTGAACTCTTGCTCCCACACCCTAAGTGCTGGGACCACAGGTGTGTGCCACCACGCTTGGCCTAAATTGCTACATCTGATGAAACTCTTATTGACAATAAAGAGAATGTGGATATGGTCTTATATAAATGTAAGTAAGGAAAACAATCACTTGTAGGTAGACTTTTTAAACAAATTCCTAAGGAAAACTGCTTAAAATGAAGGAAAAAATAACATTAAAAAGAAACAGACCTGAAAAAAAAAGAGGAGGCAGAATAGAAAATAAAATGGAAACTAAGTTGCTTTATTCATTAAATTAGTTAAAATATGAATGAACATTGAGAGCAGACATTGTAATGTTGCCTACACGCCTTTCCAAGGATAGAGGCAAGCTTGAAACAGCGGGGAGGGCTAAAGGTTAAACATGTCTTTAAGAAAAAAATCTTAAACTTGTAGTAATTATGCTGATGGTGGTGTGATCCTTGCAAGGAGAGAGCAGGGCACATGCGGTGTGAGGTCAAGAATATAACTAATTAATTTGGTGTTGCTGAGAAGTGACATCTTTGTCAGAGGACAGATGATGGATCAAAGCTGAGTTTAAAAAAATAACAATCTAAGAAATAACCAAAAATAAGTATTTAAGTTGTGAGAATAAAGCTTGAAAACAAAGAAAGCTTATAAATTCTGAGAGCTTTAACAAAGAAGTAATCAATATACATTATAAAAGTAATAAACTCTAGGCATAAAATTTGAAACTCTGGGTGTATTAGGCACACTTCTGTTGCTGTGATAAAACACAGTGACCAAAGTAACACACAACAGGAATGTTTTATTGTGCTTATGGTTGCAGTGCTGAGGCAGTGGGCTTGGCAGCAGGAACAGGAAGCTGAAAGCTCACATTTTGAGCCACAAACATGAAGCTGAGAAAACAAACTAGAAGTGGGTGAGGCCTTTTGGTCTCAAAACCTCCTGACATATATCCCCTCTTAAAGCTGTACCACCAAATCTCCCCAAACACCACCCATTAGGGACCAAGTGTTCAAACATCAAAGCCCTTTGGGATACTTCTTCATCGGGATTGAATAAAATGGCAGGATGAAAGTGAGGGTCACGTGTAAACTTGAGTTCAGATGGCATGTAGTGTGTGCTGCAGACAAAGTAGCAGCTAGCCTTTACCAAGTCCTGCCACAAAAATAAAGGTAGACGGTGTCTGAGGAATGGCACTCAATGTTGGCCACTGGGCTTCACAAATACAAGAACACTTGTGCCCACACACCACCACAAAGAGAGAATGCAGCAAAGTCCTCTGAGGTCCATGTTGTGTGTTAAGAGGCTGCTGCATTGAGATCCCTGGTGCTGAGAAGCTGCAGGTGGCTTTCTTAGGGGAGAGGAGGGTAGACACGAAAAGGAGGAAGCCACCAGCACACCCTGCAAGGTGGGGAAAGGAGTGGCATGCAGGCTGGGGCGAGCGACTCTTTAACAACACTGGTGACGGTGGCTAGAGGGTAGAAGTGCGTCACCGTCAGCTTTGTCATTACCTGTGGCCTTTTGGATGGCAAACACTTTTACACAGAACATCTCCTGAAATTTCTCAGAACTTCCTCTGAAGTTGGTCAGGAACTAGAACTGGCCTATGTGTGATGAGATGAGAAAAAGAAAATCTTGGAGGTGAACAGTGGTTGTTCTCAGTTGGAAAGTGGTAACAGCTCAGGTAAGACCTTCTGATTTCTCCTTAGATCAAAATGGTGACGTACACTTTTATTATGGACATTTTACTATGTTTGTTTACTATTTTCCTAGAATTTCTATTTAGGGCAGTTTTCTATTGAAAGTAAGTAAATATACATTATTTTAGAAAATAAAATATCTTCTGACATGGCCCAATCACTCCCTCCCCAGTGTGATGGCAGAACCATTAGGGCTGTGTTGGAGATATTGTCCTGGATGGCCAAGGTCCCATTCTTTGGCCTTTGTACCCCAGCCCTGCATCAAGGAAGACAACGAATTTCCAGATGTGAAAGGTTTGTATAGGGCATACAGGGAGTAAGCACCTCTTCCATAGAATCTTCCAAGGTAGAAACACCATAAATCCAAGTGGAAGGGCTATGAGCGAACCTGGCCTTCTCCTTGCAAAGGGCTCACCACCTTAGAGAGAAGGAGGAAAGAGTCGGAAAAAAATGTGAAAGATGGTCTTCTGTCTTACAGAGCGGGTGTCTTTCCCCGTGTTCAGGGACCTCTGCCAATTTTTTATTTTCCTTTGTTAAAAAAGGAGTTTCAAGTACAGACCAAAGGTAGATGGAATGCAGACTAATGCTTTAAGAGAAGAAAATGTTAGCAGGGTCTGAAGAGAATTTTCACCAAGAATAGAAGAGAAAGGGACTCCAGCTACATAGTAGACTTGAGATTAGACGAAACATGTGTGAGCAGACAGAAGCTCTTGGGGTGGGGGTGGGGGCAGACTCAACCCTAAGAGGGGCTTGAAGTGCATCCTTTGAAGGTGTGAGTTTTTAAAAAAAAAGATGTTAGATATACCTCTCCTTTTAAGAACTGAAACTAGGTAAGATATAGATTACATCTATTGGAGATTAAATAAATGCCTTAATCATTGATTGAATAGTTTTAGATCAATCATGAGCAATTGACATTTTGAGGCTTTGATCTTGTCTGAGAACTTGGGAGTTTAATTAAGGTCCTAATGGTCAGTTCAGGGGAGTATTATGAAAGTGTCCTAGACTCCATTAGTGTGTCAAATAAACTGTCTCATTGACTTGGAGAGTTAGCAACATGCTCTCAAGTCTGTTGAGAGAAACAGGCTTATTTTTGTGCAAACAATGGGGTGTCTGCTAGTGGTATTTACCACCTGTTCCTAGTCAGACTTCAGACAATGAAATCTGATGAGGGGCAAGATTCTTCTCTTTCATTTATTCATCTCTCCAGGACATAACTTAAATCTAACATATTGGAGAGATCCCAAAATTAACAACTTCTATGGTCCCAAAGCCTGCACCATCCATGAAAGACAGGCTGGTGCAATCATAAAAGGGCTCCATGATGCAGCTAGTATATCTTCAAACGGAAACATTCTATCCCAGAGGGAGTGGGGAGACTCCTGAAACTGGAGCACCAAATGGAGCATAATACCCAGGAAGAAGGAAAACTTACAAGGCCCAGGAAGCTCCTAAAAATTACACGATTCAAGAGGTTACAAGCAATGACAATTACTACCGCTGGAGAGACAGAGGGGTGAGCTTTACAGGGATGCAGGTGCCTTTGAGTCACCCATTCTGCTGTAACTTATCCCTGTGAAATTACAGGCTCCCTAAGCAAGACATAGATGGAGTCCTTTCTCTGATTTGATACCCATATTCAACTGAGGAGTGAATAGACATCTGTGTCCATCTCTTGGGAAATCACACAACACACAGGAAAGACAAACAGCATGGAATCTGTCTCAGACTACTTCTCTGTTGCTATGGTAACTCATGACCAAAAAAAAAAAAAAAAAAAAAACAAAACAAAACAAAAAAAAACCCCAACTTGGAGAGAAAATGGACTATTTCAGCTTACACTTTATAGTCCACCATCCATGGAAGCCAAGGAAGGGATCTGTAGGCAGGAACTGAAGCAGAGACCACAGAGGAACTCTGCTTAACAACTTGCTTCCTCTGGTTTGCTCAGCTTCCTTTCTTATATAACCCAGGCCGCTCTGCCCAGGAATGAACTTGCCTACAAAAGGCTGGGCCCTCATTAAACAACTAGCAATAAGTATCTGGTTGAGGAGAAACTACCCAGGACATGTAGAATACTTACTAGGTACACATTTTCCTTTTCTTCTTTGACAGGCTCCAAGTATGCAGGCCCAGGTAACCTGGTCCTCACTATGTGTTCCCAACCATCCTCAAACTCTGGCCTCCACCTCCCTGCAGGTTGCCTCCTTTACTGCATGCCTCCCACCCCTGCTTTCTTGTCTTCAAATAGAACCTTCTGTCGTCTCATGATCAGTCTGAAGACAGGTCAGTGAGCCAAGATGGCAGACAGGAGGATGCCTTAAAGCCACCATTGATGTTTTTCACTGCAAACAGAAGCTAGCAGAAAAATGCTGCTGTCTTCCGGTGACCCGGCTGTTGCTTCCTGCAACACATTACCTCGTGTCTTGTCCAGCCTTCAGGAACAAGTGCAGAAGACCTGTGGCAATCCTGCTCAGTCAAAGACTTGAGATGATCCTTTCATTCACACATCCCTGAACCTCTAATGATGAAGAGATATTAAGCTTTTCCTCTGGGGAGCATAATAAATAATATTCCTTTGTTTACTCGGTTGTACAAAAACGTGTTCAAAGCATGAAGTTTTAATATCTGCACCGAGCAAAGGTTATTGCCTTGCATAATGTGGAGCACAGATATGAAACAACACACTCGACTCCTCCACACCCACAGCCTAAACCACATTCTTCTGTAAGGCTGGAGGCTGCTTTTCTTTAACCCTGGTTTGATTATCTCTCTCTGAATTACTAATATATTGATTTGATTCCCTTCTGGGAAAAAAGTCACTTGAAAATATGAAGTGAGTGTGTCTCCACAAGTGTCCCTCCTTCTTTCCTGCCTTTCTTTAGGACAGTGCTAAGATATGAACATCCCACACATAAGACACCACAGGTTCATTCACACAGCTCCTGTACAATTGCCTTTCGAGTCTTCGTAAATCCATCTGCTAAAAGCAACTTGGTTAAAAAAAATTCCATCTCTGTGGAAATCGATGTTTTGGGTTTTTGTACTTTGGGATTTTTGGCTGTTTTGGTGTGTTTGTTTGTTTGTTTGTTTGTTTGTTTGTTTGTTTGAGACAGGAATCCAATCTGGTCTTGTCCTCTCTTAGCCTCCCATCCTAAGCACTGTGAAGACCGGAGTGTGCCACACATAGTTTTATGTGTTGCTAGACACACAACACACAGCCTCCTGCCTGATCAGCCGGCCCTCTAATGAATGGGCTTTACACACAGAGCCCTGTTTCTTTTTTAAAATGAAGTCTTACTAACATCCTGGCTGGCTTCAAACTTGTGGTGACGCTCCTGCCTCAGCCGGCCTCTTGAATGCATTCATTACAGACCAGGATGAAATTACTCTCAACTTTTTTATTTGTAGGAACTGTCAACATAAGAACTTACACAAGGAGGGAGGGAAGAGTACTAGAGAATCTAGCCTGGAGATCACTACAACAGCCATTCTTCCCTGTCTCACTGTCATCATCTCAAGATGCTCCCAGAAGTGGTCAGAATATGTTCCCGAGCTGCCCTTACTCTTGTTGCTGAGGCCTCTCTGTGTGCTTGCCCACCACACAGCGCTGGTGTTAGTGAGCATCACGGGAATGGGAGGTTTTCCTTAGAGAAAGGGGAGGAGGCAGAGTGATTGACAGAAGAATGAAATCTGGAAGAAATTGAAGAGGATGGGGCCAGCTTACCTGCCCACAGCTTACTTGGCTCACTGTGAGTAGTGCAGGTCAGGGTGGGCTCAAGGCTCCCTCCAGAAGTCCTCGTGTGCTGTGTTTCTGTGCACTGAGCTGCAGCTCCGACCTCAGTGGAGGGACATGACCTTGAGAGGCAGGATCTTCACTGGGCTGTGAGACTGCTTTAGCCGAATCAGCTAGATGCGTCTGACTACCTCAAACCCTGTGCATCCAGGACTGGTGACAATAACAAGGGGGGCTCCAAAGGAACCAGAAAGTCCCTTTGGCAGACACACTTATACCACCCTCTCCAAAATGGCTGTAATTCTTGGAACCTGTGTGCACATTACTGACTGGTAGAAAGGTTGTATCAGATATTATCAAGTTATAAATCTCAATAGGGGAAAGGCTGATTGTCCAAATGGGCCTTAGGGAAGTTCCCCCTGGAGGCAACAGTAGGGTCGGAGGAAAGATTCCTCCTGTGATGGTGAAGGAGAGGGCGTGCAGGAGATGTGGGAAGGTGTCTCTGGAGGGGCTATGAGCCAGTGCGTGTGGGTGGCCCTCAGAAGCTGGAAGAGGCAAGGAACGTGTTCGAGGTGGCCAACTGTGGCTTGGAAACATGGCCTCGTGTCAAAATCTTGATTACAGGGTTTCGAGATTGTGACCAGGACAACACTAGTTCTGGATGGGATGAAGGCCTGAGTTTTTTTTTTTTTTTTTAGATGTTAAGACAGCAGCCGGTAACTCACGAATGGAGCCAAGTCAGGTCTTGTACTCTGTGGCCCTTGCCTCATATGGGAGGTATGAAACACTGAAGCCGATCACTTTGTCAGGCTCCCTCTTCCTGACTGCCTGGTCTTTGAGTGTCAACTGTCACGCTCAGCTCTAAATGCCCTTCACCATGCACAGGAGGAGCATCCCACAGCAGGTTCACACACAAAGATGAAGACAAATGGTTCTCCAGAGTAATAATGGGCTAGAGAACTGCTCAAGGCTCCTGGGTCTTGCTGAGCATCTGAGTTTGGTTCCCAGCACCCACATCGGGTGGCTCACAACCACTCATAATGCCAACTGTAAGATATCCAGTGCGACTCATGTATGGAAAGCCACATAGATATATAATCATAAATAAATGAAAACAAATCATACAAACCTTATATTTTTTGAAAAAGCAGGAAGGAGCCTTACACATCGCCAGGCTGACCTCCCCCGTCAGTCTTGAGTTTTCTGCCCTAAAACGACCCCTCTCTCTCTCCCAGCTCTCTGCAACGATCCATCAAATCGGGGCTGCGGAAGCATCTGCCCTCCCTCTGCCTCCAACCAAACTGCGGACAGACTGTACGGGGATAGCAGAGAAGCCACTCGTTTCTACCTCACGTTTCACTGTGGGCACCTTGGCAGGAAGCCATCACTGGCTGGGATCCAGAGCCTTTGAGACAACAAGAAAGAAAGGCAGAAGGAGAATTAAGAAAGGAGTTGAGAGATGACAAGCCCACATGGAAAGAAGACACCCAGGAAAAGGGGCAAGCGGAATGTATTGTTGATTTTTCTTTATTAAAAAAAAAAGGAAATTAAAAAAACCCCCAAAACAAAAACAAACCACCACGCCCAACATGTTTGGTAAAACCATCTGCTTTAATCATACTCTCGGTCTGTAATTAACTTTAAGTGAATGTTTTACCTTTCCTGTTTTCTGAAATCAAAATGTAAATGCATTCAGCCCTGTGATACTTGTGACAAAAATGAAACCAGGAAGCAAACAAAGCAAAGAGGCTGTGGACTCATAGACAAGGGCATTCTGTCCGAGCTCAGCCAGACTGAGGCCACAAAGGCTCTGAGGGATGGCAGGGAGTGGGACACATGGAGGAATCGAGTATGTGTGCCTCGAGTGTCTCCTCTGCTGGACCTCACCATGGCTGTGTGGGACACAGGACCAGACAGGGTTGCAGGAGTGAGAGCTGTCGTTTGCATTTTCCAAGGGAGAACAATGAGGGCTGCCAGAGTAATGACTTCACTTTGTCACAGCCAATGACACCCCCACCCAGAGCAAAGCCCACCGCCTTTAACCTGTTCCTCCTGGAAATTCTTTAGTGCTTCCCAGTCTCACACTGGCTCTCAGGGTGTTGAAGAAAAATTCTTCCCCAGGAAACAGAACCAGGGCTCCCATTGGCTGCGTCATGTTGAGGGGGCCCCGGGGCAGGGGGCAGGGTGTTTCATACTCAGAATCCACATGATATACAAAGATGGGTGTAAGCATAAAATGTAGGTCCCCTCAGATCTCCAATGTAAAGAGCAGGGTGTGCCTCTAAGGACAAGGAGCCAGGTGCATTCTGGGAAAATGGAGGTCAACGTGGTGAGGGCTGTGGGGAAGAGGGAGCTGGGTACACAACCAGAGGAGCCAACAGGAAGCTCTTGATAATAAATTTGACATTATTGATTGAGACCAACACAGCTTTTGTCTCCTTGGTCATTTTCAACAAAAATTTATCTTCAGACTTCCTTTCTCTCTGTGGCAGGAGCAAACTCACTCTGTGTAGCCACCTTGGTCGGAAATTCTCAATCCTCTTGCCTCAGCATTCAAAGTGTGGGAATCCACTGACTTTGGATTTGAATTTCCGTAACTTGCTCAGTAGGACTGGGGGGGGGGGCAGTATGTGGCATAGATTGAGTATGTGTTCATTTTATTGTTTGGGGGGAGGGTTATAAATTTTCTTTCTGATTTGATAGATGGTGACAATTGAAATGGATGGTTAGAAGATAAGAGAAGTTCAAAGGCAGTGATCAGAGGCTAGAGGGTGCCAGGATGGGAACTTGGGGGGCTTGAGTACGAATTTCATCTACCTCAGTGCTCAGGAACAGTGTGGGAAATCGTTCTACTCTCTGGGCTCCAGGCTCCTGTCTGCTGTTCTGGGTTTCTCCCTATTACTGTCATAAAACTCCATGACCAAAAAAGGGTCAGCATTTATCACTCATGCCCGAGCACTGAGAGAGGTCAGGGCCAGAACTCTAGGGACCATGGAGGAATGTTGCTCACCTGCTCCCTCACAAGCACATGGCCAGCTAGCTTTTTATATAGGCAGGGCCTATTGGCCTAGGGATGGTGCCGCCCGCACTGGACTGTGCCCTCTTGCGTCATTCACCAATTGAGGCAACGGCCCAGAAAGACGTCCCGTAAGACAATGTGATTGGAGGAGTTATTCAAATAAGTTTTCCTCTTCTCATAAAACTGTGGGTTATGTCGAGGCAACAATAAAATCTGATTAGGATGTGTTATGGCTCATCAGAGGGAAGAGGGACATTGAGAATCGTGAGAAGTGGGTGTCAGCCCGGCCATCCTCGCCTTTCCTGAGATTTGCACTGACAACAGCCAGTGGACCGGCTGATGCTGCCATGATGGAAAGGGCTGAGGTGAGGGTGGCTGTGAGCAGGAGCTCTGAGCCAGGGGCTTTGATCACAAGTTAACTCTCCTCTTACAGAAAAATGATAGTCACTTTAAAAACCAGCAAAGCTGAAGGCGAGGGAGAACCCACTTCTGCAGACTTTTGGTGTCAATCTCAGAACAACGTGAGTCCAAGGCTGTAACTGCAACCT